>NC_072881.1:435535-568473 GCF_028858705.1 Grus americana
GTGGGGGGGGGGGGCAGCACCCAGTGCCACCAGTGCCCCCCAGTTCCCTCCCAGTGCCCCTCCCAGTGCCCCCCAGTTTGCTCCCAGTTCCCTCCCAGTGCCACCGGTGCCCCCCAGTTCCTCCCGGTGCCCCCAGAGTTTGCTCCCAGTTCCCTCCCAGTGCCACCGGTGCCCCCCAGTTCTGTCCCAGTGCCCTCCCAGTGCCCTCCCGGTGCCCCCCCAGTCCTTCCCAGTGCCCCCCAGTTCCTCCCAATTCCATCCCAGTGCCCCCCAGTTCCCTCCCAGTTCGCTCCCGGTACCCCTGTGTCCTCCAGTTCCCTCCCAGTACTCCCAGCTCCTTCCCACTTCCTTCCCAGTGCCCCCCAGTCCCCTCCCAGTCCCTCCCAGTGCCCCCCAGTCCCCTCCCAGTCCTTCCCAGTCCCCTCCCAGTGCCCCCCAGTCCCCTCCCAGTACTCCCAGTCCCTCCCAGTTCCCCCCCAGTTCATTCCCTGTACCCCCCCCCCCAGTGCCCCCCAGTACCTGGGGGGGGCTCAGGGCCAGGCTGAGGCTGATGGTGGCCGTGGGGGGGCCGTGTGCCGGGGGGGGCGGGGCGGGGGGGTGGGGGCGGTACCGAACCACAGCGCTCAGCACGGCCCGGCCCTGCGGGGGGGGGGCCCGCATCAGCATAGCCCCTCCCCCTTCGTGAAGCCCCGCCCCTTCCCTGTAACCACGCCCACCCCGCATCACCACGCCCCCTTCCCCAAAGCCCCGCCCAATTCCCTGGCCACGCCCCTCCATAAGCCCCGCCCCATTCCCCGCTCCATGCCCCGCCCCTTCCTGAAGCCCCACCCCTTTCTCATGTAACCACGCCCACTCCCCCGCCCCTTCCCCGAAGCCCCGCCCCTCCCTCACACCCTGCCCCAAAGCCCCGCCCCTTCCCTGTAACCCCGCCCCTCACCAAAGCCCCGCCCACCCCAAACCCCGCCCCTCTCCTTTAGCCCCGCCCCACTCCATTCCTCACGCCCCTCCCCGGGTCCCTCCCGGCCCCGCCCCCGGCCCCGCCCACCTTGGGGTGGTACCCGGGGAAGAGCTTCCGGGTGACGGGGGGCAGGAAGCGGCGCAGGGCCCCCAGCCAGGCCGGCTCCAGCCCCAGCGGGCCCAGGGCCACGGCCTCGGCCCCCGCCTGCGCCACGCCCATCAGGGACACGCCCCCTCACCCGGGGACACGCCCCCTGCCCTGCCCCAGGCCACGCCCCCACTCGAAGCCCCGCCCCCTGCCCCGTCCCCATCCCGGGGCCACGCCCCCGTCCCGCCCAGGCCATGCCCCCCCACCCGGGGCCACGCCCCCTCACCCAGGGACACGCCCCCAGCTGGGAACTCGCCCCGCCCACCCCAGGCCACGCCCCCCCCCCGTGTCCATCTCGGTGTCACCAGCCCCGGGGCCACCAAACCCCACCCGGGGGCCACCAAACCCCACCTTGGGGCCACCAAACCCCACCCGGGGGCCACCAAACCCCACCTTGGGGCCACCAAACCCCACCCGGGGGGGCCACCATCTCATCTACCCCCAGGGCCACCACCTCCTCCAGCCTGGGGCCATCAACTCTGACCTTGGGGCCACCAAACCCCACTCTGGGGCCACCAAACCCCACCCGGGGGCCACCAAACCCCACCTTGGGGCCACCAAACCCTACCCGGGGGGGCCACCATCTCATCTACCCCCAGGCCCACCACCTCCTCCAGCCTGTGGCCACCAAACCCCACCTTGGGGCCACCAACCCTCACTATGAAGCCACCAACCCCCCCCCCCCCACCCCGTGGCCACCAACCCCCCCCCCCACCGTGGCCACCACGGCCTCCTGGCCCCTCACCTCGTGGTGGTCCTGGCTCCAGCGCCCGTAGTGCTCCACCTCGTCCAGCAGCTCCTCACAGAGCTGCTCCGAGAAGAGCGGGAACTGGTAGACGTCGGGGCAGGGCTGGGGGGGGGGGACACACAACAGGGGGTGGGGGACCCCAGAACCTCCAGGGGACCCCCAGAACCTCCAGGACACCCCAAAACCTCCAGGAGACCCCCAGAACCTCCAGGGGACCCTCAGAACCTCCAGGTGACCCCAGAACATCCAGGAGACCTCAGAACCTCCAGGAGACCCCAAAACCTCTAGGAGACCCCCAGAACCTCCAGGGGACCCTCAGAACCTCCAGGAGACCCCAAAACCTCTAGGAGACCCCCAGAACCTCCAGGGGACCCTCAGAACCTCCAGGAGACCCCAAAACCTCTAGGAGACCCCCAGAACCTCCAGGAGACCCCCAGAACTTCCAGGAGACCCCAACTGCTCCCCCTACCCACCCAAGGTGATGTGGCCTTGGGGGGGGGGGTCCCTTCCTTGAGGCAGGAGGTCTCCAAGAGGTGCCCAAAGGCTACTCCAGGGTCTGGGGGGGTCCCCAAGGTCCATCCCTGTCACTGGGGGGGTCCCCAAGGTCCATCCCTACGTCTGGGGGTCCCCCCGGGGTCCTCAAAGTCTTCTCCAGGGACTGGAGGCATCTTAGGAGGCTTCCAATGTCCATCTCTACATCTGGGGGGGGGTGTCCTCAAACCCGTTGTTGGGTCTGGGGGGGTCCCCAAGGTCCATCCCTGTCACTGGGGGGGTCCCCAAGGTCCATCCCTACGTCTGGGGGTCCCCAAAGTCTTCTCCAAGGTCTGGAGGCATCTTAGGAGACCTCCAATGTCCATCTCTACGTCTGGGGGGGTCCCCAAGGTCCCTCCCTGGGTTTGGGGGGTCCCCGAGGTCCCTCCCTGTCACTGGGGGGTCCCCGAGGTCCCTCCCGGGGTTTGGGGGGGGGTGTCCCCCCGTACCTCCTCGTAGAGGTTCTCCTCGAAGATGCGGCTGTAGTTCTCGTGGAGGTACTTCTCCTCCCAGTCCTGCGGGGAGATGGGACTGGGGTTACTGGGGGGCACTGGGAGGTTACTGGGAGTTACTGGGGGGCACTGGGAGGTTACTGGGAGTTACTGGGGGGTACTGGGTGGTTATTGGGTGTTACTGGGGGGTACTGGTGGGCACTGGTGGGCTACTGGGTAGCACTGGGAGGGCTGGCGGGGGTTACTGGGGGTTACTGGAGGGTACTGGGGGGCACTGGGAGTTACTGGGAGTTACTTGGGAGTGCTGGGGGGGCACTGGGTGGTTACTGGGGGTTACTGGGGGATACTGGGGGGCACTGGGAGTGCTGGCAGGGGTTACTGGGGGGGACTGATGGGCTACTGGGAGTTACTGGGTGGCACTGGGAGTGCCCAGGGGGGCTACTGGGAGTGCTGGGGGGGGCATTGGGGGTACTGGGAGGCACTGGGAGTTACTGGGTGGCACTGGGAGTGCCCAGGGGGGCTACTGGGAGTGCTGGGGGGGGCATTGGGGGTACTGGGAGGCACTGGGAGTACTGGGGGACACTGGGTGGTTACTGGGTGTTACTGGGGGGCACTGGGCTGTTACTGGGGGGCACTGGGAGTGCCCAGGGGGGTTTACTGGTGTTACTGGTGTTACCCGGGGGTTACTGGGCAGCTGCAGCAGGTCGGGGTGGGGGGGGTTACTGGGGGGTTACTGGTGTTACTGGGAGTTACCCGGGGGTTACTGGGCAGCTGCAGCAGGTCGGGGTGGGGGGTTACTGGTGTTACTGGGAGTTACTGGGAGTTACCTGGGGGTTACCCGGGGGTTACTGGGCAGCTGCACCAGGTCAGGGTGGGGGGGTTACTGGGGTTACTGGTGTTACTGGGGGGTTACTGGGGGATTACTGGTGTTACTGGGAGTTACCCGGGGGTTACTGAGCAGCTGCAGCAGGTCGGGGTGGGGGGTTACTGGTGTTACTGGTGTTACTGGGAGTTACCTGGGGGTTACTGGGCAGCTGCAGCAGGTCGGGGTGGGGGGTTACTGGTGTTACTGGGAGTTACCCGGGGGTTACTGGGCAGCTGCAGCAGGTCGGGGTTACTGGGGTTACTGGTGTTACTGGTGTTACTGGGAGTTACCCGGGGGTTACTGGGCAGCTGCAGCAGGTCGGGGTGGGGGTTACTGGGGTTACTGGTGTTACTGGTGTTACTGGTGTTACTGGGAGTTACCCGGGGGTTACTGGGCAGCTGCAGCAGGTCGGGGTGGGGGGTTACTGGTGTTACTGGGAGTTACTGGGAGTTACCCGGGGGTTACTGGGCAGCTGCAGCAGGTCGGGGTGGGGGGTTACTGGTGTTACTGGGGGGTTACTGGGAGTTACTGGTGTTACTGGGAGTTACCCGGGGGTTACTGGGCAGCTGCAGCAGGTCGGGGGGGGGGGGTTACTGGGGGGTTACTGGTGTTACTGGGAGTTACCCGGGGGTTACTGGGCAGCTGCAGCAGGTCGGGGTGGGGGGTTACTGGTGTTACTGGGAGTTACTGGGAGTTACCCGGGGGTTACTGGGCAGCTGCAGCAGGTCGGGGTGGGGGGTTACTGGTGTTACTGGGGGGTTACTGGGAGTTACTGGTGTTACTGGGAGTTACCCGGGGGTTACTGGGCAGCTGCAGCAGGTCGGGGTTACTGGGGTTACTGGTGTTACTGGTGTTACTGGGAGTTACCCGGGGGTTACTGGGCAGCTGCAGCAGGTCGGGGTGGGGGGTTACTTGTGTTACTGGGAGTTACTGGGAGTTACCCGGGGGTTACTGGGCAGCTGCAGCAGGTCGGGGTGGGGGGTTACTGGTGTTACTGGGGGGTTAGTGGGGTTACTGGGGGGTTACTGGTGTTACTGGGAGTTACCCGGGGGTTACTGGGCAGCTGCAGCAGGTCGGGGTGGGGGGTTACTGGTGTTACTGGTGTTACTGGTGTTACTGGGAGTTACCCGGGGGTTACTGGGCAGCTGCAGCAGGTCGGGGTGGGGGGTTACTGGTGTTACTGGGGGGTTACTGGGGTTACTGGGGGTTACTGGTGTTACTGGGAGTTACCCGGGGGTTACTGGGCAGGTGCAGCAGGTCGGGGTGGGGGGGTTACTGGTGTTACTGGGAGTTACCCGGGGGTTACTGGGGTTACTGGGGGTTACTGGTGTTACTGGGAGTTACCCGGGGGTTACTGGGCAGCTGCAGCAGGTCGGGGTGGGGGGTTACTGGTGTTACTGGGAGTTACCCGGGGGTTACTGGGGTTACTGGGGGTTACTGGTGTTACTGGGAGTTACCCGGGGGTTACTGGGCAGCTGCAGCAGGTCGGGGTGGGGGGTTACTGGGGGTTACTGGTGTTACTGGGAGTTACCCGGGGGTTACTGGGGTTACTGGGGGTTACTGGTGTTACTGGGAGTTACCCGGGGGTTACTGGGGTTACTGGGGGTTACTGGTGTTACTGGGAGTTACCCGGGGGTTACTGGGCAGCTGCAGCAGGTCGGGGTGGGGGGTTACTGGGGGTTACTGGTGTTACTGGGAGTTACCCGGGGGTTACTGGGCAGCTGCAGCAGGTCGGGGTGGGGGGTTACTGGTGTTACTGGGAGTTACCCGGGGGTTACTGGGCAGCTGCAGCAGGTCGGGGTGGGGGGGTTACTGGTGTTACTGGGAGTTACCCGGGGGTTACTGGGCAGCTGCAGCAGGTCGGGGTGGGGGGTTACTGGTGTTACTGGGAGTTACCCGGGGGTTACTGGGCAGCTGCAGCAGGTCGGGGTGGGGGGGGTTACTGGTGTTACTGGTGTTACTGGGGTTACTGGGGGTTACTGGTGTTACTGGGAGTTACCCGGGGGTTACTGGGCAGCTGCAGCAGGTCGGGGTGCCGCCGGGTGCTGTTGTAGCCGCTGGTGACCAGGAGGTGCCCGAATTCCTCCCGGTTCGTCACGTGCAGGAACAGCCCCTGGGGGGGGGGAGGGGCAGCTGGGACCCCTCCCCCCCCCCCCCCCCCCTCCATGGGCAGCCCCTCCCCCCCCCCAAAGTGACCCCCCCCCCCCATTGTGATTCCACTCCCCCTCCCCCTCGATGGGGTCTGCCCCCTCCCCCCCCCCCCAAGATCACCCCTCCCCCCCCCAACACCCCCTCCCCCAATGGGGATCCCCTCCCCCCATGGAAACCCCTCCCCCCCCCCAAGACACCACCCCCCACATTGTGATCTCCCCCTCCCCCCATGCAAATCCCCTCCCCCACCCCGAGCACCCCTCCCCCATAGTGACCCCCCCCCCCCCCCCACCCCGGGGTTCCCCTCCCCCAAATGTCACCCCCCCCCCAATGACCCCTCCCCCCCAGGGATCCCCTCCCCCCAATGACCCCCCCCACTACGCCCCCCCAGAGCCCCCCCCCCCCCAAATCCCCCTCCCCCATTGGAACAACCCCCCCCCCCCAAATCCCCCTCCCCCATGGCAAACACCCCCCCAGGACGCCCCTCCCCCCCCCGGTGTGGTTTTGATTGACAAGGGGGCGGGGCCTACCCGCTCGCGGGCGTGGCGGCAGAACGCCATGTCGGGGTCGGTGTCGGGGCGGGTGAACACGGGCCCCTCCCCCAGCTGTCCGCGCAGCGCGGCCCCGCCCACCAGGTAGGCGTGGCTCAGGTACGGCACGTTCCACACCCCCCTGGCCCCGCCCACCCGGCGTCAGGGAGGGGGTGGGGACACGCCCCGCCCCTCCCCCACGAGCCCCGCCCACCAGCGGCGATAGGATGCGGCCCCCACCCCGGGGGGGCGGGGCCTCGGCATAAGTCCCGCCTCTGTGGGAGGAGCTGGCAGAGGGCTGGGCGGGGCTTAGAGGGGGCGGGGTTGGCACAGGGATGACTCCAGGGATGGGGTTACAGGGGGGCGGGGCTTCCGGGGGGGCGTGGCTTTGGGGGGGCGTGGCTCTGGGAAGCTGGCCTGTCATGGGGTGTGGCTCCCTGGGTGTGGCCTATCAGGTGCAGAGCCCTGGGGGGGGCGTGGCTCCGGGTGAGGGGCTCCCAGGGGCGTGGCTCCAAAGGGGGCGTGGCTCCAAAGGGGGCGTGGCTTCTGGGAGAGTGGCTCCCCAAGTGGGCGTGGCTCCCAAGGGGGGGTGGCTCCCAATGGGTGTGGCTTTCCGGAGGGGGTGTGGCTCAAAGGGGGCGTGGCTTCGGGGGCGTGGCTCCCAAGGGGCGTGGCTCGGAGGGGGCGTGGCTCGGAGGGGGCGTGTCGGGGCGGCACCCACCGTCGCTTGCCCTGGACGATGTCGACGTAGTCCTGCGCCCGGGCGTAGAAGCCCTCGGGGCTGAGGGCGCCCCAGAAGTTGGACCAGAGCTGCCCCGGGCGGGAGAGCAGCGGGGCCAGCACCCGCCTGCGGAGGGGTCACGGGGGGGTCAGGGGTCACGGGGGGGGTCAGGGGTCATAGGAGTCATGGAGGGGCAGGGGTTCTGGGGTGGTTGGGGGAGGGGGGGCAGGGGTCCCAGGGGTCATGGAGGGTCAGGTGTCACAGGAGGTCAGGGATCACGGGGGGGGGGTCAGGGGTCATGGGGGGGTCAGGGGTCATGGAGGTCAGGGTAACAAGGGGTCACAGGTCATGGGGTCAGGGGTCACAGGTCAGGGGTCACTGGGGGTCAGGGGTCATGGAAGTCATGGATCACAGAGGGTCAGGGGTTGGGCTCATGGGTCACAAGGGGGTTGGAGGTCAGGGGTCAGAGAGGTCAGGGGTCAGAGTAGGTATGGGGTCATGGGTGTCAGGGGTCATGGGGTCCGAGGTTGGGAGGGTCAGGGATCACGGGGAGGGGTTGGGGGATTGGGGGGGGTGGGGGATCAGGGAGGTCAGGGGTCAGTGGGAGTCAGGGTCCGGGGGGGGTCAGGGGTCAGTGGGGGTCGCGGGGGGGGGGGGGCACCCACCGGTTCTGGCGCAGGAGGGCGCGCAGGGCCCCGGGGTGGGTGAGGGCCACGTCCCCGTCCAGGCTCAGGTAGTGCTGGCACTGGGGGTCCCGCCGGCACAGCGCCCTGCCGCACCCGCACCCATGGCCACCGGCACACCGGGGACACCGGGGACACCCCCCCCCCCCGACAGCCCCCCCCATGGCCCTGCAGCCCCCCCACGTCCCCCCCCATGACCCCACATCCCCCCATAGATGCCCACATCCCCCCTGTCCCCCCATATGTGCCCATGTCCCCCCCCACACTCCCCCCCCATGCCCCCCCGTACATGCCCATGTCCCCCCCATGTCCCCCCCATGTCCCCCCCCCGTCCCCCCCGTACATGCCCATGTCCCCCCCCATGTCCCCCCATGTCCCCCCCCCCGTACATGCCCATGTCCCCCCCTGTCCCCCCCCGTACATGCCCATGTCCCCCCCATGTCCCCCCCCCGTCCCCCCCGTACATGCCCATGTCCCCCCCATGTCCCCCCATGTCCCCCCCCGTACATGCCCATGTCCCCCCCCATGTCCCCCCATGTCCCCCCCTGTCCCCCCCCGTACATGCCCATGTCCCCCCCCATGTCCCCCCCCATGTCCCCCCCCGTCCCCCCCCCCGTACATGCCCATGTCCCCCCCCATGTCCCCCCCCGTCCCCCCCCGTACATGCCCATGTCCCCCCCCATGTCCCCCCCCATGTCCCCCCCCATGTCCCCCCCCCCGTACATGCCCATGTCCCCCCCCATGTCCCCCCCCCGCCCCCCCCCGTACATGCCCATGTCCCCCCCATGTCCCCACCCGCCCCCCCCCCGTACATGCCCATGTCCCCCCCCATGTCCCCCCCCATGTCCCCCCCCGTCCCCCCCCCGTACATGCCCATGTCCCCCCCCATGTCCCCCCCATGTCCCCCCCCGTCCCCCCCCCGTACATGCCCATGTCCCGCGCCGCCCCCGCCCCCAGCGCCTCCTCGGGCCCCACGAGTCTGGCAGAGGCGAAGCGCCGGCGCAGGCGAGGCCAAATGGCCGCGATGTGGGGCTCGTGGTGCACCTCCTGCGGGGCACCCGCGTCAGGGCACCCACGGCCGGGGGCACCCATCGGGGGCACCCACGGCCAGGGGAACCCACATCAGGGCACCCACGGGGGCACCCACGGCCAGGGGCACCCATGGGGGCACCCGCGTCAGGGCACCCACGGGGTCACCCATGGCCAGGGGCACCCACAGCCAGGAGCACCCACGGGGTCACCCACGGCCAGGGGCACCCACAGCCAGGAGCACCCATAGCTGGGGCACCCATTGGGGCACCTGCGTCAGGGCACCCATAGGGGCACCCACAGCCAGGGACACCCACGTGAGGGCACCCATGACCAGGGGCACCCATGGGGGCACCCACAGCCAGGGACACCCACATCAGGGCACCCATGGGGGCACCCATGGCCAGGGGCACCCACAGCCAGGAGCACCCATAGCTGGGGCACCCATGGGGGCACCCACAGCCAGGGGCACCCACAGCCAGGGGCACCCATGGGGGCACCCACGGCCAGGGGCACCCACAGCCAGGGGCACCCATGGGGGGGGGAGGGGGCACCCTGAGGTCAGGAGCACCCATGGTGGGGGGGCACCCAGGGCAGGTGGGGGGGGGTTGGGGGGGGTCCTGGGGGGGGGTTGGGGGTCCCAGGGGGAGTTGGAGGGTCCTGGGGGGAGGGGGGGGGGTTGGGGTCCCCTGAGGGGTTGGAGGGTCCTGGGGGGAGGGGGGGGGGGTTGGGGTCCCAGGGGGGATTTGGGGGGTCCTGGGGGGGGGTTTGGGGGTCCCAGGGGGGATTTGGGGGTCCCAGGGGTGGGTTTGGGGTCCCTGGGGGATTTGGGGGGTCCCTGGGGGGGTTTGGGGGTCCCAGGGGGTTTGGGGGTCCTGGGGGGGGTTTGGGGGTCCCTGGGGAGTTTGGGGGTCCCAGGAAGGTTTGGGGTCCCTGGGGGATTTGGGGGGTCCCTGGGGGAGTTTGGGGGTCCCAGGGGGATTTGGGGGTCCTGGGGTGGGTTTGGGGGTCCCAGGGGGATTTGGGGGTCCCTGAGGGATTTGGGGGTCCCGGGGGGGTTCGGGGGTGCCCCCCACTCACGCTGTTGTGCAGGAAGAGGCGCAGGCGGGTGGGGGGGTAGCGCCAGTGCAGGAGGCGCTGGAGGAACTGGGGCAGGAAGGGGGTGGGCTGCTCCACGAAGACCCCCAGCAGCACCCACGGCAGCTCCTCCTCCTGGGGGGGGCGGGGGGGCAGCGTGGGGCACCCCACGGCACCGGGGAAGGGGGGGGGGGCACCCCACAACCCACAGCACCCCGTGGGGTGACGCACAGCCCCCCCCCCCCCCCCATACTGCGAGGTCATCGAGGGCTCCCCAGATCCTCAGGACCCCCCCAGGCACCCCCCACCCCCCCCCCCCCGTACCAGGACCCTCTCAAGGGGCCGCAGGTCAAGGTCACAGCCCCTGGGACCCCCCCAGCCCCTCCCCCCTACTGAGACACCCCCCCCCCAGACCACCACAGGTCAAGGTCACAGCCCAGGGGACCCCTTGACCTCCCATGACCCCCCCCCCCCCAGAACCCTTCTAGAACCCCCCTGGACCCCCCCCCAGACCCCTCCCCCAATTACCACAGGTCAAGGTCACAGCCCCTGGGACCCCCCCAGCCCCCCCCCCCGTACCGGGACGCCCTCGAGGGGCCGCAGGTCAAGGTCACAGTCGCCGCAGCCGCCCTCGTAGCTCCACCCGGCCGGGATGTAGTTGCCCAGGTAGTTCAGCTGCAGCTGGGGGGGGGGGGGGGGCTGCGTCAGAAATTGGGGGACCCCCCCCCCACACCAGGGACCCCCCCCCACTGGGGACCCCCCCCCACCCTACCGGAGGGGTCCCTCAACCCCCCCCTTGCACCCCAAAACTCCCCCTGCACCCCAACTCCCCCTGCACCTGAACCCCCTCCCTGCACCCCCAAATCCCCCCCAGGGACCCCCCCAAACTCCCCAGCCCCCCCCCCCCAAGTGCACCCCGATACCACACAGGGCAGGGACAATGTTGGGGTACCCCCCCCCCAACTCTTCCTGGGGGGACCCTGGACCCCCCCATCACCCTCAGCAGGGGGTCAGGGGGCTCCCAGGGTTTTGGGGGGTCCCCCAGGGGTTTGGGGGGGGTGTTGGGGGTCTGGGGAGGCCCAGAGAGGTTTTGGGGGGTCCCATGGGGTTTTGGGGGTCCCCCTGTCCCTTGGTGGGGCCGTTCCCATGGATGACAGGCAGGGAGCGGGGGGTACTGGGAGCCCTGGGGGGGGGGGCAGAGGGGTTTTGGGGGTCCTAGGGGGGTTTTGGGGTTCCTGTGGGGTTTTGGGGTGTCCCGTGGGGTTTTGGGGACCCCCCCCCCCCCGTACCTTGGTGGGGCCGTTCCCGTGGATGACGACGGGCAGCGTGTCATAAGCCACGTTCCGCGCCCGCACGCGCCCCGGCTCGAACTTGAGGACCACCTCATCTGGAGGGGGGGGGGGGTTTGGGGGTGTCAAAGGAGGGGGGGGGGCGTGGTTTGGGGGGACCCCCCCGTACCCCAAACCCCCCCCGGCTCCCCAACACCCCAATATCTCCCCCCCCCCCACCGATGGCGCCGTTGAGGTTCTGGAAGATGCGGGAGTGATGGTCCAGCGCCAGCCCCAGCTCCTCCTGGGGGGGGGGAAAAGGGGGTTCAGGGGGGGTCCCCCAGATTTTGGGGGGGCTGGGGAGAGCCTGGAGAAGGGGGGAAGGGATTCTCAGGGGGCACTGGGAGGTTTGGGGGGGGGCAAGAGGGTTTTTGGGGGATCTGGGAAGGTTCTGGAGGGGGTGGACACCACCCCCAAAGTGGGGGGGGGTGGGGGTGGATTTGGGGGGACTCAGAGGGTTTTGGGGGTCCTGGAAAGGGTTGGGGGGATTTGGGGGGGGTCCCTGGGGGTTTTGGGGGGGCTCAGGGGGGTTTGGAGGGTCCCTGGGCATTTTGGGGTCCCTGGGGGGTTTTGGGGGGGGCTTAGGGAGGTTTGGGGGTCTTGAGTGGATTTGGGGGGGGTCCCTGGGGGGGCTCAGGGAGGTTTGGGGGGTCCCTGGGGGTTTTGGGGGGGCTCAGGAGGGTTTGGGGGGTCCCAGGGGGATTTGGGGGGGGAGTCCCTGGGGGTTTTGGGGTCCCTGGGGGGTTTTGGGGGTTCCAGGGGGATTTGGTGGGGGCTTAGGGAGGTTTGGGGGTCTTGAGTGGATTTGGGGGGGGTCCCTGGGGGTTTTGGGGGGGCTCAGGAGGGTTTGGGGGGTCCCGGGGGGATTTAGGGGTGGTCTCCGGGGGTTTTGGGGGTCCCTGGGGGGGTTTGGAGGTTCCCTGGGGTTTTTGGGGAGGGGGCTCAGAGAGGTTTGAGGGTCCCTGGGGGATTTGAGGGGGGGGGTGGGGTCCTGGGGGGTTTTGGGGGTTCCGGGGGGTTTTGGGGGTCCCCGGGGGGTTTTGGGGTCCCACCCTGAGCCCCGGGTGCAGGTAGAGGCGGGTGTAGAAGAGCTGGTCGTCGTCGTCGTCGCGGAAGCGCCACCGCTCCACCAGGCGCCACACGGTCGGGGCGAAGCCGATGAATCCTGGGGGGGGGGGGGGGGGATGGGACAGGACACCCCAAAAATGGCATCTCCCCTCCCCCCCCCCATCAGGGGAACCCCTAAACCTTCCCCTCCCCCCCGGGCCACCCTGCCTCCCCCCCAGCACCCTCAGGCCCCCCCCCCCAGGGTCCCCCCAAACCCCTCGCTATCCCGGTGCCCCCCAAACTCCTCCCTCCCCTCCTGGGGCCCCCCCAATCCCCCCTCAAACCCCCCAAGATCCCCTGGGACCCCCAAACCCCTTCACACCCCCCAAGGCCCCCCCAAACCCCCCAAGACCCCCCCAGAGGTCCTCCATGCACCCCCAGATGCCCCCCAACCCCCCCCATGCACCCCCACCCCCCCCCAAGACCCCCCCAAATCCACCCCCCAGCCCCCCCCAAAGCCCTGCAATCCCCCCCAGGGACCCCCCAAACCCCCCCACGTACCCCAATCCCCCCCCAGCCACCCCCAACCCCCCCCAGATGCCCTCAAACCCCCACCAGGGTCCCCCCACACCCCCAACCCCCCCCCACCACCCCCCCCAAACCCCCACAACCCCTCCCAGGGCCCCCCAAACCCCCCCAGACACCCCCAAACCCCCCCACCAGCCCCCCCAAACCTCTGGAAACCCCCTCAGGGCCCCCCCAAACCCCTGCAATCCCCCCCCAGGGCCCCCCCACCCCCCCAGGAGCCCCCCCAAACCCCCACAACGCCCCCCAAGGCCCCCCCCAAACCCCCCAAATCCCCCCCACCGGCCCCCCCCAAACCCCCAGACCCCCCTCAGGGCCCCCCCAAACGCACCCCCAGAGTTGAGGTAGGGTTTCCCCCCCGGCGCGGGGGGGTACGCGGGCGCCAGCCCCTCCTGGGGCCAGCAAAAAGCTTCGGCCGAGAACAGCACCCGCGCCCCCGCCCCCCAAAACTTGGCCAGCAGCTCCCGGGGGCCCCCCGCAAACACCACGTCATAGCTGGGGGGGGGGGGGGGGGAGACACGACACAAATGACATGCCGGTGACATCATCATGTCCTGAGCCCCCCCCCCCATGTCCCCACACGTTCCCCCCTGCACCCCAAAATCTGTGTGTCCCCCATGTTCCCCTGCCCCCCCCGTGTGTCCCCCCCCCAAGTCCCAGGGTCCCCCCACACCCTCCTCGTCTCTGTACCCCCCCCCGTGTCCCCCCCCAGGGTCCCCCCATCCCCATGCCCCCCCCCCCATGTCCCCCCGTGTCCCCCAATCTTCCCCCCCCGCCCCCCCACGTCCCCCCCTCCCTGTCCGTCCCCCCCGTGTCCCCCCCCATGTCCCCCCCGTGTCTCTCCTTGCATGACCCCCCCTGTCCCCCCATCCCTCCTCCCGTGCCCCCCTGTCCCTCCTGTGTCCCCCCACGTCCCCCCGCATCTGTGTCCCCCCCATGTCCCCCAATGCCCCCCCATGTCTGTGCCCCCCCATGTCCGTGTCCCCCGTGTCCCCCCCTTGCCTGTGTCCCCCCCATGTGTCCCCTGTGTCCCCCCCGTGTCCCCCATCCCTCCTGTGCCCCCCCATGTCCCCCCGTCTCCCACCCTGTGTCCCCCCATGTCCCCCCCATGTCCCCCCCGTGTCCCCCCCCCGTGTCCCCCCCCCGTGTCCCCACCTGTCCACGAAAAGCACCACCAGGTCCTGCCGTTCCCGCAGCCCGGCCATGGCGGCCTTCAGCCACCGAACCTTCTGTCCCCCCCCCACCGTGTGCGCCACGTCCCCCCCCCGCCAGGCCTGGCCCAGCCCCAGCGTCTGGGGACACGGGGGGGGGACACGGGGGGGGGATGGGGGGAGACACAGGCACAAGGGGGGGACGACAGACACGGGGGGGGACACGGGGGGGACAGACACGGGGGGGGAGACGGGGGGGGAGACAGGCACAAGGGGGGGGACAACACGGACACGGGGGGGGACACGGGGGGGACACGGGGGGGACAGACACGGGGTGGGGGGGGACACGGCCACGTCACGACACAGGGCCCCCCCCCAGGGAGACAGGAGCAGCCATGGGGGGGGGGCGGGGAGGGGACACAGAGGCCCCCCCTGCCCCCCCCCCTCCTCCCCAGGACCCCCCCTTTGGGGGCCCCCCAACATTTGGGTGCCTGCCCCCACCCTTGGGTGCTCCCCCCCCTCCCAGTTTGCCCCTCCCCCATGGCTGTCCCCCCACCCTTTGTTCCTCCCTGCCCTCCATGGGTGCCCCCCCCCACCCATGGGTGCCCCCCCCAACCTTCGGGTGCCCCCCCCACCTTCACTCCCCCCCCCCCATGGGTGCCCCCCCCACCTTTGGGTGCTCCCCCTCCTTGATTCCCCCCCCACGGGTGCTCCCCCCACCTTTGCCCCCCCATGGGTGCCCCCCCCATGGGTGCCCGCCCCCACCATGGGTGCCCCCCCACCCTTGGGTGCCCCCCTCGCCTTCACTCCCCCCCCCATGGGTGCCCCCCCCAACCTTTGGGTGCCCCCCCTCCTTGATTCCCCCCCCATGGGTGCTCCCCCCACCTTTGCCCCCCCATGGGTGCCCCCCCCACCCATGGGTGCCCCCCCACCTGCACGGAGTAGTTGAAGCGCCGTGCGGAGCGCAGGAACCGCTCGTAACCCTCCGTCCCCTCCGTCGCCACCGTCAGCACCAGCAGCTGCTCTGAGGAAGGTGGGGGGGTTGTGTGACCTCTGACCTCTCCCCGTGACCTCTGACCTCTCCCTGTGACCCCTGAGCTCTCCCCGTGACCCCTGACCCCCACCACAGTAACCCCTGACCCCCCCATGACCCCGATCCCTGGGGGCCCTGATGACCCCTGACCCCCATCGTTCCCTCCGTGACCCCGACCCCTCCTATCGACCCCTGACCCTCTCCCTCCCCCCAGCTGAACCCCTGACCCCTGCTGACCCCTGACCCCTCCCAGCTGACCTCTGACCCTGAGCCCCACCCTGACTCCCCCCTTCAAGTGACCCCTGACCCCCGGTGACCCTGAGCCCTCCACTCTCCCCACGACCCCTGACCCCCCTGCTGATGCCTGAACCGCCCATGACCCCTGACCCTCCCATGACCCCGACCTCTTCCTATGACCTCTGACCCCCCCCAGTGATGCCCAAACCCCTATTACGATCTGGTGACGGCTGACCCCCCAATGACCCCTGACCCCCTCCATGATCCCTGACCTCTCCCCGGTGACCCCTGACCCCCAGTGCCCTCTGACCCCCCACATGACCCCTGGCCTATCCCTAGTGACCCCGCCCCCCCACTGATGCCTGACCCGCCCCTCATGACCCCTGACCCCCCCATGACCCCATACCCCCCGGTGACCCCCAACCCCCCCAATTCCCCCCCCAGTGACCCCTGACCTCCCCGGTGCCCTCTGACCCCCGTGACCCCGCCCACCCCCCCCTTTTTCCCCGTTCCTACCGGGCCCGGGGGGGCTCAGGGTGGCGGCGGGCAGCAGCAGCCCCAGCGCGGGCAGCAGGACGGGCAGCAGGACGGGCAGCGGGACGGGCAGCGGGGCCATGGCGGGCAGCGGGGCCGGGGCGAGGGGCGGGGCCAGGCAGAGGGGCGGGGCCTCTCGCGCGCGCGCCGCGCCGCTTTACCAATCCGCGCTCTCCGCCCCGCCCACCCACCCTGCCCGCCGACCAATCCGCGCCGGCTGGGCGGGGCCGAGGAACGCGCTGCCACGTTGCCAGGAGGGAGGGGAAAAGGGAGGGGGAGGCGGGGTCTGGAGGGGAAGGGGCGGGGCTTGAGGTCGCCGCTACCAACATGGCGGCGGCGGAGGGGAGGGCGGGAGAGGCGGCGCCGCACGCAAGATGGCGGCGACCAAGTGAGGGCGGAAGCGGCGCCGTGTCAGGGCGGAAGCGGCGCCGTGTCAGGGCGGATGTAGCGCCGTGTTAGGGCGGAAGTGGCGCCGTGTCAGGGAGGAAATGGCGCCGCGTCAGGGCGGAAGTAGCGTCACATCACGGCGGAAATGGCGTCCCAACGGGGCGGAAGTGGCGTCACTCATCACTATGGGGGAGAAGAAAGCATCAGGTACCGGTTGCCCCGGGGTCTGGGGGGTGCCCGGGGCGGGAGCGGGGGGGGCCGGAAGGCTCCGGGTGGGTCCCGGAGGCCCGGGGTGAGGCCTGGAGGCCCGAGGGGGGTCCCGGAGCCCCAGTGACGGCCCCGGGCCGTAGGGCGGGTACCGGAGGCTGCTCAACGCCGGGTCCTGGACCGAGCGACCCGGCAGCGGCGGCTGAACCGGCAGCTGGAGGCGTTGGAGAACGATAATTTCGGGGATGACCCGCAGGCCGGGCTGCCCCGGCCCGGGAAACGGCTGCCCCACTTCGCCGATACCGCCGAGACCGGTACGGGGAGAGGGGAACCGGGGGGTTTGGGGGGGCTGCGAGGGGGGGGTGGGGTGGGGGATGAAGGGGTCCGGGGGGGGCTCGGGGGGCTCCAGGTGATGGGGGGTGGGGGGAACAGGGGGGTTTGGGGGGGGCTCTGGGGGAGGGGAGGGATGGGGGAACCAGGGGAGGAGGGGAACTGGGGGTTGGGGGAGGGCTCGGGGGATTTGGGGGGCTCGGGGGAGGGGGAACCGGGGAGTTTGGGGGGGCTGTGAGGGATGGAGGGGGTCAGGGGGACCGGGGAGGAGGAGGTCGAGGAATTTGGGGGATGAGGGGGTCTGGGGGGGCTTGGGGGGTTTGGGGGGCTCCAGGTGATGGGGGGTGGGGGGAACGGGGGAGTCTGGGGGGGGCTCCAGCAGATGGGGGGGACATGGGACTGGAGAGTTTGGGGGAACTGGGGGATGAGGGGATCCAGGGGGGGTCGGGGGATTTGGGGGGCTCCAGGTGATGGGGGGGCTCGGGGGAACTGGAGGATTTGGGGGAGCTCTGGTACGTGGGGGGAGTTGGGGGACAGAGGGGAACTGGGGGGGCATAGGGGGCTACAGGGGAGCAGGGGGGGTGCTCTCCCCCTCCCCCACCCCCCAGCACCCTGATTGCGGCGGGGGCGGGGTGGGGGCAGGGAAGAAGAAGAAGAAGACGCGGGGGGATCACTTCAAGCTCCGCTTCCGCAAGAACTTCCAGGCGCTGCTGGAGGAGCAGGTGGGGCTGGGGGGGGGACCCCGAAGATTTGGGGGGGCTCTGGGGGGGGTGGGACTTCAGGGGGGCTCAGGGAGGGGCAAGGTTTGGGGGGCGGTAAGGCTTGGGGGGGAGCAGTTAGGGTGTATTGAGGGGTGATTCCAGTTTTTGGGGGATGCTTAAGGAGCGCATGGCGGTTTTGTGGGGGGGTCACTGTGCTCCATGACACGGTTTTGGGGGGGTTCTGGGGTGGCCCAGATGGCATTTGTGGGGTCCTGGGGTGGTTTTGGGGTGCCAGGAGCCCCTCTGGGTGTGGTTCTGGGGGTATTTGGGGCACCCGGGGTGGTTCAGTGGTGCCTGAGGATCCTCCTGTAGGTTTTGGGGGGCCCTGGGGAGATTTAGGGGTGTCAGCAGATCCCTCTGGGGGGTTTGGGGGGGTCATTGGTGTGATTCAGCCCAGCTAGCTGATCCCCGGGGGGGGATTTTGGCTCAGTTTTGGGGTGTTGTGTGGTCTCAGTGGGGTTTTTTGGGGGGTTCTGGGGCTATTTGGGGCACCCGGGGTGGGTTTAGGGCTGCTGGAGAATTGGGGGGGGTGTTGGGGGGTCTGGGGGGTGTTTGGGGCAGTCTTGAGTTCAGTTTTGGGGTAATTTTGGGGGGTTTTTATGTTCCCAGGGTGCCTCGGTGCCGTTGTACGATCCCCACAGCGTCAGGGTGGCTTTTGGGGTGCTGCCAGCACCCCGAACTGACCCCTTGTCCCCCTCCTGCCCCCCTCCTCCCCCTTTTTCAGAACCTGAGTGCGGCCGAGGGCCCCAACTACGTCTCGGCGTGCGCCGCCCCTTCCCGTCTGCCCCAGCGCCATTTCTGCGCCGTCTGCGGTTTTCCCTCCGCCTACACCTGCGTTACCTGCGGCGCCCGGTACTGCTCCAGCCGCTGCCTCGGCACCCACCAGGACACCCGGTACGGGGACGGGGGGGCACCCGGGATGGGGGATGTGGGAACACCAGGACACCTGGTGCGGGGATGGGGACACCAAATTACCCGGTACAGGGGTGGGGGACACCCAGGCTGGGGACAGGGGACACTTAGGATGGGGGGACACACAGGACAGGGACACCAAGACACCCAGTACGGGGACGGGGGGCACCTGGGATGGGAAGGGGGGACGTTGAGACACCGGGACACCCAGGATGGGGACAGGGGGACATCGGGATGCAAGGGTACCTGGTACAGGGACGGGGGGCACCCGGGATGGTGGGGACACCAGGACACCTGGTGTGGGGACAGCTGGGATGGGGACAAGGACACCTGGGATGAGGTGGGGACACGGGGACACCAGGATGCCCTGGTACAGGGATGGGGACACCTGGGATGGGGATGGGGTGACGTGGGGGACACCAGGACACTTGGTTTTGGGTGTGGGGGGGCCACCCAGCATAGGGACAGGGGACATGGGGACACCAGGACACCTGGTATGGGGTGGGGGGGGACACCCAGTATAACAACGGGGGACAGCGGGGATGGGGACGCACCGGAGCAGCTCCAGCCGCTGCCTGGGGACACCCCAGGGGACACAGGGCCCCCCCCGACCCATCTTCCCGCCCCCCCGGCAGGTGCCTGAAGTGGACGGTGTGACGGGGACGCCGCTGTCACCCGTGGGGACAATAAAGGAACCTGGGTGTCACCCCCCCCCCCACCTCGCTGCTCGTTTGTCCCGCGGGGCTGGGAACAAGATGGCCGCCCATGCGCCACCCCTTTAAGAGCCACGCCCTGGGTGTGACAACAAGATGGCCGACTCCGAGAGCCACTTTTTCGAGCGAAAATCTTGTTTTTCTACAGAAAACCCTCCCCGAGGGCGGGCAGAAGCCGAGGTGGCGCCGCCCCTTTAAGATACATTTGTGGGTTTTGATTGGTGGGGTTTTTTTTTGGTCTACAGACAAATATTCCTGAGTTTGAGCACAAGATGGCCGACAGCGGCCGCGCCTTTAAGAAGGGGGGGGAGGGACGGACGGACGGGACCGAAAAGGGGAGAAATGAACCTAAAAAAATAAAAGTGCGCTGTCCCTTTAAGAGCGAGCGGCCGATCCCATTGGTTGCCCGCCGCGTTTCCAATATGGCCGCCCGCCCCAGACAGGCTCCTCTCCCTTCCGAGGGCCTTTCTCTTTTTTTTGTCTGCTGACAAAAAAAATCCACCGAGGGCACCGCCCCTTTAAGGGCGTCCTCTGTCCCTGCGCTGCCATTGGCTGGGTGGGTGAGGCCCCGCCCCCTTCTGGGGGAAGGCCCCGCCCCTTAAAGGGCAATTCCTGTCACCAGACGGAAAACGCCCGCCCCTTTAAAAGTCCGGAAGCGCCTTGTGCTGTGGGGAGCCACTTCCTGTGACGTCACTAGCTGGCCAGGGCGTGGTCTGCAGCAGCCAATCGATGCGTTGACTCCTCCCTCTCGGTTTCCTGCCGTCCCATCGTGCACCGGGGGGGCGGGGCCGTGTGGGGGAGGGGCTGGCACCTCCCTCCGGCTGTGGGGGAGGGGCGTCAGCGGTGGCCCAGCATGCACCGCGGCGACGCTCTAGGCAACGCGCACTCTATGGCCGCCGGGAAGGGGGCGCGGGGGCCATTCTAGACACGTCTCTATGGTGACGACCATAGAGAAGGATACAAGTGCGGTGCAGAGCGGCTCCCTCGGACCGGCACTCTATGGTCTTCCGGAGGACTTCAAACCATGGAGCCAAGCGGTGTGGAGGTACAGAGCGGCCCCCCCCCCCCCCCCTGGGGCAGGCTAGCCCTGTCTCTATGGTTTGGAGGACTCCGGAAGTCCTCCAGCAAGCAGCAGGCACACCATAGAGAGGACGGCAGCGCGGCTAGAGCGGCACCACCCCCTCTATACGCCAGGAGGACCAACACCCCCCCCCCGCGGGGAGGCGTGGTCTGTGTTATGAATATTAATGAGATGCAAATATCCCAACTCCCCAGGACCCTCACCCGATTGGCTTTGCTGGCCCTCCGGGGGGGGGGTGGGGCGGAGCCTGATTCTGGTGGGTGGGACTTGGTGAAGGGGTGTGGCCTAATGAGTGGGGGTGTGGCCTGAGAGAAAGGGGCGTGGTCTGTTAGAAAGGGGGCGTGGCCTGGCTATTATTAAAGGGGGCGTGGTTTACCTCCGGGCTGGGCCGTGGTTATTTGGGCACCTGCCCCGGCCGGGCCTTCTCCAGCTTCTTCCTCCGCTCGGCCGGGATCTCGTCCAGGCTGATGCCGTGGTTGCTGGCCCTGGGGGCACCCAGGTGTCGGGGGGGGGCACCCAGGTGTTGGGGGGGGCACCCAGGCGTCCCCCACCCCGTGGGGCATCCGGGGGTCCCTGCCCCCCACCCTGCTCCATGGGATACCCCCATCCCTTTGGGAACACCCCCCCCCTTCCCCTCAGATCTTCACACGCCCCAGGGGACCCCAACACCCCCCCCCCAGGGGACCCAGGTGTTTGTCACCCCCATCCCCTGTCCCATCCGTCCATCCCCCCCCCCAAAAAAAAAGGGACCCGGGCATCCGTCTCACCCGGGCAGCAGGTCTGGGGGGGTGGGGATGGGTTTGGTGAAGCCCTCGCGTCCCACCAGCCAGTACGTGTCCTCCACGCCCTTCCCCTGGGGGGGGGGGCAGAGCCACTGTCAGCCCCGCGCGGGGCAACGGGGTGGGCTATAGGGGCTACAGGGGGCTATAACGGGGCTACGAGGGGCTACGAGTGCTAGAAGGGGCTACAAGCGGGCAAGAAGGGGCCGATAAAGGGGCAAGAAGGGCTACAAGGAGGCAATCAAGGGGGCAATAAGGGCTATAAGGGGCAATAAGAGGGCAGTAAGGGGCAATAAGTGTAATAAGGGGGCAGGAAGGGGGCTATAAGGGCAATAAGGGGCAACAAGGGCTATAAGGAGCCAATAAAGGGGCAACGAGGGGTCTATAAGGGGCAATAAGGGGGCAATAAGGGCTACAAGGGGGCAATAAGGGGGTAATAAGTGCAATAAGGGGGCTATAAGGGCAATAAAGAGCAACAAGGGCTATAAGGAACCAATAAAGGGGCAATAAGAGCTACAAGGAGGCAATAAAGGGGGCAACAAGGGCTGTAAGGGGGCAAGAAGGGGCAATAAATGCTATGAGGGGGCAAGAAGGGGGCTGTAAGGGCAATAAGGGGCAACAAGAGCTATAAGGGGGCAATAAAGGGGCAATAAGGGTGATAAGGGCTTTAAGGGGGCAATAAAGGCTTCGAGGGGGCAATAAGGGCTGTAAGGGGGCAATAACGGGGCAATAAGGGGCACTGGGGGGTGCTGGGGGGCACTGGGAGCACTGGGGGGGCACCTTGAGCTCGGTCTTGCCCCGGATGTCCAGCTTGAATCCCTCCTGCAGTGCCCGCAGGATGGCCACCGTGCGGGCGTTGACGTGGATCCGGTACGCTGCAGGGACACGCCCGTCACCGGGGTCCCCCCGTGGTCCCCAACACCCCACGTCCCCTCCTCATCCTCCCACGTCCGTCCCCCCCACACGCACCCCGTGTCCCCCACGTCACCCCCTGCCGCTCTGTGCGTGTCCGTGTCCCCCACCTTGGGAAGGGGACGCGTGGCGGGGCGTGCGGCGAGACCCGTGTTGGGGGACGCACGCATGGGGGGGGGAACACACGCGGGGACACAGACGTGTGTGGGGACATCGGTGACACACGCACACACGTGGGGACATCAGGGGGACAGACTCACGCAGGCCGGTGGACTCCATGCGTGACGCCGTGTTGACGGTGTCCCCGAAGAGGCAGTAGCGCGGCATGGTGAGCCCCACGACGCCGGCCACGCAGGGTCCTGTGGAGGGGCGGGGCCTCAGGGGGGGCGTGGTCACACGGGGTGTGGTCACGAGGGGGCAGGGCCTCAGGTCGGGGTCATGGGGGGGGTGCAGCCAAGGGTCACGGTCAATGGGTCATGACCACGTTGAGTGTTGGCCAAGAGGTGATGAGTTTGGGTGTGGCCAAGAAGGGGCGTGGCCATGGTGGGAGGTGGGCGTGGTCATTAAGGGTGTGTCTAAGGGGCGTGGCCGGGGGTGCTCCCCCCCCCCCTCCAGGGTCACGGCCAAGGGGTCATGGTCATGTTGAGTGTTGGCCAAGACGCGATACGGCTTGACGGGTCATGGACCGGAAGGGGTGTGTCCAGATGGGCATGGCCAAATCGGACCAATCCAGGGCAGGGGGCGTGGCCTTACCGGAGTGGAGGCCGATGCGGATGCGGACGGGCACCTCGGGCATGTGGCGCATCTTGAAGGTGCCGACGGAGCTGAGGATGTCCAGCGACATGTTGGCGATCTCGCCGGCGTGGCGGTTCCCATTGCGCTTGGGCAGCCCCGAGGCCACCATGTAGGCGTCCCCAATGGTCTCCACCTGTGGGGGTGGGACACGGGGGACACGTCACGGGGCCGGGAGAGGGGGGGGTTGCCACGGTCACCAGGGACACACCCATCACACCCCCCAACACCGAGCGTGGCCACATCCCTGGTTTGTGGGAGAGGAGGTGGAGGTGGCCATCACAAGGCCACGTGCCTTGGAGGCCACCGGCGCCACGTCACCTTGGCAACGTCACCTGAGGACCTTGGGGGCACGTCACCGTGTCTGTTTGGTGGCCGTGTCCCCTGTCTGCAGACTGAGGTGGCCAAAGCACAGGCGTGTCCCAGGGGACCGTGGCCACCAGAGCCACAGTCACCTCGCGGACGTCCCTAAGGACCTTGGGTACCCATCGCCACCTTCATTCGGTGGCCATGTCCCCTCTCTGCAGATGGAGGTGGCCAAAGCACAACCACGGGGTGGCCCCGTCACCTCGGAGATGTCACCGAGGACCATGGGGACCCCCGAAGACATTCATTTGGTGGCCACGTTCCATGTTGGGAGCTGTGACCCAGTGGACCATGACCACCCTGGGGTGGCCCTGTCACCTTGTAGACGTCATGTGAGCCGATGATGGCGTCAAAGAGGGTGTAAAGGTCGTTGAGGAGGTCGACCACCTCGATGGGCTCGCTCATGGCTGAGATGGTGGTGAAGCCCACGATGTCGCTGAAGTAGAGCGTCACCTCCTCAAAGTACTCGGGCTCCACGGGGGTGCCCATCTTCAGGGCCTCGGCCACTGACCTGCCGTGACACGGTGGGGGGGACACGGGGACTGAGTGGGGACCGCTGTGTCCCCACCACCAAGGCAGTTGGGGTCTCCAGGATCCCCAGATCTTCCCCTCAACCCAACAGAGACCCACGTGTCCCATGTGGTTCTTCAGCCACCAGCTTCTGGTGGCCCTGGGGACCACAGGGACCACGGGGACAGGGTGGGGAGACCTTGACGTCCCCATCACGGGACGGGGGTCTGTGGGGACATCGTCAACCCCAACCTGTTCCCCATGGCCAAGTCAACCCCCTCCAGCCCTACACATCCCAGTGGGGTCAATGGGTCACGGCCAACCCCAGCCTGTCCCTGGTGGCCACCTCAACCCCCTCCAGCCCCACAGATCTGGGTGGGGTCAATGGGTCACGGCCAACCCCAACCTGTCCCTGGTGGCCACCTCAACCCTCTCCAGCCCCACAGATCTGAGTGAGATCCTTGGGTCATGGCAAACCCAACCTGTCCCCAGTGACCCCCCCTGCAGCCCCACAGATCTGGGTGGGATCAATGGGTCATGGCCAACCCCAACCTGTCCCCAGTGACCCCCTCCAGCCCCACAGAACCCAGACGAGGTCTGTGTGACCACCCCAAACCCCCAACCATGGCTACCCCCTCCATCCCCAGAGACCCGGACGGGATCTACTGGATGATGTCCACCTCCTCCATCTGCCCCCCAGATCCACACCCCCCCCCCCCCGACCCACGGCGACCCACGGGGGCAGCATCTGGGTGAGGAGCTTGTCCGTCTTCTGCTTCTCGATCTCCAGCTCCTCGGTGCGCTCCCGGATGAGGTCCTCCAGGTTGCTGGAGTACTGCTCCAGCATGCGCAGCATGGAGTCGATGATGTTGGTCTTCCGGCCCTTGTTGATGCTCTTGAACTGCCAGGAAACCCCGCCCCCCACTTATGGGTCAGCCCCATATGGCCCCATGGTCTCTATATCCCCATAGTTATGGGTCAGACCTATAGGAGCCCATACTGGGCCCACCCCATACTGGGCCCACCCCAAACCCCAGGTCCTACACCCCAGGACCCGTATCACCCCACACCAGTCCCATATCCCCCCATACTGGTCCCACCCCATAGCCCAGGTCCCACCTGACCCCACACTCAAGGACCCACATCACCCTATACTGGTCCCATCCCATCTCATACTGGTCCCACCCTACCCCATACTGGTCCCATACCACTCTGTACCAGTCCCACCACATACTGGTCCCATATCCCCCCATACCAGTCCCATATCCCCCCATACTGGTCCCATATACCCCCTGTACTGGTCCCACCCCATACCAGCCCCATATCCCCCCATAGAGGTCCTGTCCCATACTGGTCCCGCCCCATACTGGTCCCATGCCATACTGGTCCCATATCCCCCCCATACCAGTCCTGCCCCATACCAGTCCCGCCCCATACTGGTCCCATATCCCCCCCATACCGGTCCCACCCCATACCAGCCCCACATCCCCCCATACAGGTCCTGTCCCATACTGGTCCCACCCCAGACTGGTCCCACATCCCCCCATACTGGTCCCATATCCCCCCATACTGGTGCCACCCCATACTGGTGCCACCCCATACTGGTCCCATATCCCCCCATACCAGTCCCGCCCCATACCAGTCCTGCCCCATACTGGTCCCACATCCCCCCATACTGGTCCCATATCCCCCCATACCAGTCCTGCCCCATACTGGTCCCATATCCCCCCATACCAGTCCCATCCCATACTGGTCCCATATCTCCCCATACTGGTCCTGCCCCATACTGGTCCCATATCCCCCCATACTGGTCCCATATCCCCCCATACTGGTCCCACCCCATACTGGTCCCACATCCCCCCATACCAGTCCCACCCCATACCAGTCCCACCCCAGACTGGTCCCATATCTCCCCATACTGGTCCCGCCCCATACTGGTCCCGCCCCAGACTGGTCCCGCCCCAGACTGGTCCCACCCCAGACTGGTCCCACCTGGTCGAAGATCTGGTCGATGGTGGGCCGCCGCTCGGGCTGCTCGCTCCAGCACTGCTTCATCAGGTGGATGCACTCCAGCGGCGCCTGGTCGGCCGAGACGGCCGGGCGACACAGCGGGGGTGGTCGCCGAACCTTCTCGATGATCTCTGGGGACACCCGCGTCACCGGGGAGGGGGGTGTCAAGGGAGGGGGCTGGAGGGGGTGTGTGTGTGTGTGTGTCAGTTGGGGAGGGGTCAAGGGGTGTCTGGGGGGTCCTAGAGGTCCTTGGGGTGATCCTGAAGATGCTGGGGTGAGGGGGGCCTGGAGATGCTTGAGGGGTCCTGGAGATACTTGGGGGGGTCCTGGAGACACCTGGGGGGGGGTCCTGGAGATACTTGGGGGGTCCTGGAGATGCCTAGGGGGGGTCCTAGAGGTGCTTGCGGGGATCATGAAGATACTTGAGGGGGTCCTGGAGACACCTGGGGAATCCTGGAGAAACTTGGGGGGTCTTGGAGATTCTTGAGGGCCCCGGAGATGCTTAGAGGGTCCTGGAGATACCTGGGGGTCCCAGAGATTCTTGGGGGGGGTCCTAGAGGTACTTGGGGGGTCCTGGAGATACTTGGGGGGGTCCTGGAGACACCTGGGGGGGGGTCCTGGAGATACTTGGGGGGCCTTGGAGATGCTTGGGGGGGGGGTTCTAGAGGTGCTTGCGGGGATCATGAAGATACTTGAGGGGGTCCTGGAGATACCTGGGGGGTTCTGGAGAAACTTGGGGGGGGTCTTGGAGATTCCTGAGGGGCCCTGGAGATGCTTAGGGGGTCCTGGAGATACCTGGGGGTCCCAGAGATTCTTGGGAGGGTGTCCTAGAGGTACTTGGGGGGTCCTGGAGATACTTGGGGTGGTCGTGGAGACACCTGGGGGGTCCTGGAGATACTTGGGGGGCCTTGGAGATGCCTAGGGGGGGTTCTAGAGGTGCTTGCGGGGATCATGAAGATACTTGAGGGGATCCTGGAGACACCTGGGGGGTTCTGGAGAAACTTGGGGGGGGTCTTGGAGATTCCTGAGGGGCCCTGGAGATGCTTAGGGGGTCCTGGAGATACCTGGGGGTCCCAGAGATTCTTGGGAGGGTGTCCTAGAGGTACTTGGGGGGTCCTGGAGATACTTGGGGTGGTCCTGGAGACACCTGGGGGGTCCTGGAGATACTTGGGGGGGGTCTTGGAGATTCCTGAGGGGCCCTGGAGATGCTTAGGGGGTCCTGGAGATACCTGGGGGTCCCAGAGATTCTTGGGGGGGTCCTAGAGGTACTTGAGGGGTCCTGGAGATACTTGGGGTGGTCGTGGAGACACCTGGGGGGTCCTGGAGATACTTGGGGGGCCTTGGAGATGCTTGGGGGGGGTTCTAGAGGTGCTTGCGGGGATCATGAAGATACTTGTGGGGGTCCTGGAGACACCTGGGGGGTTCTGGAGAAACTTGGGGGGTCTTGGAGATTCTTGAGGGGCCCCAGAGATGCTTAGAGGGTCCTGGAGATACCTGGGGGTCCCAGAAATTCTTGGGGGGGGGTCCTAGAGGTACTTGGGGGGTCCTGGAGATACTTGGGGGGGGGTCCTGGAGACACCTGGGGGGTCCTGGAGATACTTGGGGGGGTCTTGGAGATTCTTGAGAGGCCCTGGAGATGCTTAGGGGGTCCTGGAGATACCTGGGGGTCCCAGAGATTCTTGGGGGGGGGTCCTAGAGGTACTTGGGGGGTCCTGGAGATACTTGGGGTGGTCGTGGAGACACCTGGGGGGTCCTGGAGATACTTGGGGGGGTCCTGGAGATACTTGGGGGCGGGTCCTGGAGACACCTGGGGGGTCCTGGAGATCCTTAGGGGGTCTTGGAGATACCTGGGGGTCCTGGAGATTCTGGGGGGGGGGTGTCCTAGAGGTGCTTGGGGGGGTCCTGAAGATACTTGAGGGGGTCTTGGAGATGCTTGGGGGGGTCCTGGGGGGGGCTATAGGGGGGCGGAGGCCTTCTGGTGTTACTGGTGATACTGGGAGGGGTTACCAGTGGGGCATTGGGAAGCAGTCCCAGCATGCTGTGGGGTCACTGGGAGGTGACTGGAGGTAACTGGAGGTGACTGGGAGGTGACTGGGGGGTGACTGGAGGTGACTAGGAGGTAACTGGGGGGTGGCTGGGAGGTAACTGGAGATAACTGGGGGGTGACTGGAGGTGACTGGGAGGTGACTGGGAGGTGACTGGGAGGTGACTGGGTGGTGACTGGGAGGTGACTGGAGGTGACTGGGAGGTGACTGGAGATAACTGGGAGGTAACTGGGAGGTGACTGGGAGGTGACTGGGAGGTGACTGGAGGTGACTGGGAGGTGACTGGGAGGTGACTGGGAGGTGACTGGGTGGTAACTGGAGATAACTTGGAGGTAACTGGGCGGTAACTGGGAGTTAACTGGTGGTGACTGGGAGGTGACTGGGAGGTGACTGGAGATAACTGGGAGGTGACTGGAGGTGACTGGGCGGTAACTGGGAGGTAACTGGGAGGTGACTGGGCGGTGACTGGGCGGTGACTGGGTGGTGACTGGGAGGTGACTGGGCGGTAACTGGGCGGTAACTGGAGATGACTGGGAGGTAACTGGGCGGTAACTGGAGATAACTGGGAGGTGACTGGGCGGTGACTGGGAGATAACTGGGAGGTGACTGGGAGGTGACTGGAGGTGACTGGGAGGTGACTGGGAGGTGACTGGAGGTGACTGGGCGGTAACTGGAGATAACTTGGAGGTAACTGGGCGGTAACTGGGAGTTAACTGGTGGTGACTGGGAGGTGACTGGGAGGTGACTGGAGATAACTGGGAGGTGACTGGAGGTGACTGGGCGGTAACTGGGAGGTAACTGGGAGGTGACTGGGAGGTGACTGGGAGGTGACTGGAGGTGACTGGGCGGTAACTGGAGATAACTTGGAGGTAACTGGGCGGTAACTGGGAGTTAACTGGTGGTGACTGGGAGGTGACTGGGAGGTGACTGGAGATAACTGGGAGGTGACTGGAGGTGACTGGGCGGTAACTGGGAGGTAACTGGGAGGTGACTGGGCGGTGACTGGGCGGTGACTGGGCAGTAACTGGAGGTGACTGGGAGGTAACTGGGCGGTAACTGGAGATAACTGGGAGGTGACTGGGCGGTGACTGGGCGGTAACTGGAGGTAACTGGGCGGTAACTGGGAGATAACTGGGAGGTAACTGGGAGATAACTGGGCAGTGACTGGGCGGTAACTGGGCGGTGACTGGAGGTAACTGGGCGGTAACTGGAGGTAACTGGAGGTAACTGGGCGGTGACTGGGCGGTGACTGGGAGATAACTGGGAGGTAACTGGGCGGTAACTGGTGTAACTGGAGGTACCTTCGGGCGGCAGCCCCAGCATGCAGTAGGGGCCGCTGCGGCAGATCACCTCCTGCATGATGATGCCGATGCCGTAGACGTCCCCGCGGAAGGAGCCGCGTCGTTCCAGCGCCGCGTCGCGCAGCAGCTCCGGCGCCGTCCACAGCCGCTCTGGGGGAGGCGGGGCCGAGCTAGGACACGCCCCCTTCCACCGCAGGCCACGCCCCCTCACGGCTAAGCCACGCCCCCCAGTGGTGCCGCTTAATGTCAATCAGGACCGGGCAGGCCACGCCCACCGCGAGGCCACGCCCCCTTTGAGAAGGCCACGCCCACTACGGGAGACCCCGCCCTCCCTATCGTCAAGCTCCGCCCACAGACAACGAGGCTCCACCCCCCAGCCCGGAGGCCCCGCCCCCATTCCCCTGCCCATTGCAAACCCCGCCCCCTGCTCTAGGGCCCCGCCCACAGCCCAGAGGCCCCGCCCCAATCCACAGGCTCCACCCCCCTTGCCCTCCCATTGACCCATACCTGGCTCCGCCCACAACCTGACACCACGCCCCCTTCCCCAGGCCATGCCCCCTTCCCCAGGCCACGCCCCCGGCTCCACCCTCCCCAGGCCACACCCCCTTCCCTAGGCCCCACCCCCTCCCAGGCCCCGCCCCACCCCACCCCCTCCCAGGCCACGCCCCCTTCTCTAGGCCCCACCCCCTCCCCAGGCCCCGCCCCCCCGGCCCCGCCCTCACCCTGTGGCTGGGGGGTGGGGGCGGGGATGCGCTGGGCCTCCAGCAGCTCGTTGTAGCCGTGGTCGGTGACCTTCAGCACGAAGCGACCGTCCACCACGCAGTTCCGGGACTTGAGGCGCCCGTGGACCACGTCGCGGTGATGCAGGTACCGCACGCCCTGCGCGACACCCGGCCGGCGGCGTCAACGGCGACGGAGGCGGCGGCGGCAACGACGTGACGCGGCGGAGAGGGGATGGGCCGGCGTGGCCGACGAGGCGGTCGGCGGGACGGGGGTTGTGGCGGCGGGGTTGACGTCGTGGTCACCACCACTGTGGTTGCCGCTGTGGCTACTGCCATGGCCACCACCACCATGGCCACCACCACCATGGCCACCATCACCATGGCCACCATCACAGCGGCCACAACTATGGCCACCACCGTGGCTACTGCCATGGCCACCACCACCATGGCCACCAGTGTGGCTACTGGTGAGGGCATCACCACCATGGGCACCACCGTGGCTACTGCCATGGCCATCACCATGATGGCCGCTGCCACCATGGCCATCACTATGTCTACAGCCATGGTAACCACCACCATGGTCATCACCATGGCCATCACCATGGCTACTGCCATGGGCCACCACCACCACCATGGCCACCACAGTGGCCACCACCATGGCCATAACCTTGGCTACTGCTATGGCCGCCACCATGACAGCCACCATGAGAGCCACCACAGTGGCCACCACCACCACGGCCACCACCACCACAACGGCTACTGCTATAGTCACTGCCACCACAGCCATCACAGTGCATCACTAGCACCACCACAGACACAGGAACCACCATGGCCACCACAGCCATTGCCATGGTCACCACCAGCACCACCACAGCCACCGAGCTTCTTGCCATGGCCCCCACCGTGTCCCATCACCCCCCGGCTTGGCCGTCACCTTGATGAGGTCGATGAGGAGGGAGGACTTGAACATCCAGTCGAGCTTCATGTCCTCGTTGCGCAGCAGGTCCTCCAGGCTGCCGCGGGAGCAGTGCTCTGAGACGATGGCGAAGATGCCACAGTCATGGAAGAAGCCCAGGAAGAGGTTGACGTTCTCGTGGCGCAGGTCACGCAGCTGTCCCGGGTCAGAGGACACGTGGGATGGGGCCGGGAATTGTCCCTGGGGCCTGGTGTCGTCCCCTTATGGCCTGGCCTTGTCCCAGTATGGTCCAGAATTGTCCCCCCATGGCCTGACATTGTCCCACCATGGCCTGGGGTTGGCCTCCATGGCCTCCTATGGTCCTGCATTGTCTCCCATGACTCAGTGGTGTCCCCGTGACCCAGCGACGTCCCTATGACTCAGTGGTGTTCCCATGACCCAACCTTGTCCTGCGTGACCCAATGATGTCCCTCATGACCCAGTGTTGTCCCCATGAGCCAGTCATGTCCCCATGACCAGTGGTGTCCTCCATGACTCAGTGTTGTCCCCATGACCCAAAGTTGCCCCTCATGATCCAGTGATGTCCCCATGATGTAGTGGTGTCCCCATGAGCCAACGTCCCCCATGACCCAGTGATGTCCCCCATGACCCAACGTTGTCCCCATGACCCAGCAATGTCCCTCATGACCCAGCAATGTCCCCCATGACCCAAAGCTGTCCCCATGACCCAAAGTTGTCCCTCATGATCCAACGGTGTCCCCATGATCCAATGGTGTCCCCATGATCCAACGTTGTCCCCCATGACCCAATGTTGTCCCCCATGACCCAGTGATGCCCCCATGACCCAGTGATGTCCCCCATGACCCAACATTGTCTCCATGACCCAACATTGTCCCTCATGACCCAACATTGTCCCCCATGACCCAACATTGTCCCCCATGACCCCCTCACCTTGCAGAAGGCCAGCTTGGTGGCCGGTTTCACCTCACTGTGTTGGTCTCCAGGGAACTTCTTCAGCCAGACCCAGTCACCCTGAGGAGGCGGGGGGGAACAGAGCAGGTGAGGTGTGAAGACCCCCAGGACCACAGGTCCCACGCAGAGACACGGGTGTGGGGGGGGACACTCCTCATCCTCCTCCCCCAACGTCCCCAACCCACCACACAACCCTACTAGAAGCTGCTGGAGAATCCCCACCCATCCACCCCTGGTCCCTCTTTTTGCCCTCGATTAAGGTCACGCTGGAGGAGGGTGGTGGGTGAGGGATGGGGTGGAGCAGGAGGACCATTTTTGGGTGAAACGGTGGGTTTTCCGCTTTCAACTTACCTGCACGGAGGCGACAAGGCCCTGCTGGTTAAACAAAAGGACGAGGAGGGGGAGGTGACCGTTGCCCTTCGGGTTTTCGGCGCCCTGTGGGAAAGGGCGGGAGGCGGCTGTCAATCATGGCCCCAGAGCTGTCAATCATCCAGCTGGGACGTGGGATGGGGGGCACCCAGGGGGTGGAGGTGACCTCCCCCACCACTAGCAGTGGAGGGGGGGAACGGGGGGGGGGTGGCCCTGCAGAGGTGGCCCTGCCTTGTCGCCCCCGGAGGTGGCAGTTGGGGTGGTGGGTTGGGGTGACGGGGAGGGGGATGACGGGTGGGGATGCAGAAGAGGGGGGAGCGGGGACGAGGGGACGTCTCACCTCAGCGATGGCCACGTTGGTGGTGTCGGGGGCCGCGGTCACGCTTCTGATGCTCTTGGTGTCCCCCCCGCTGCGGCCGGCCAAGCTGGTACGGCTGCCGTCCACCTGCAACGTGGTGATAGGTCAGGATGTGGCCCATGGGGACACGTCACCCGTGGGGACACGTCACCCATGGAGACATGGTGCCCAAGGGGGCACGTCGCCCGTGGAGACCCACCAGCCCATGGATCTTCTTCCAGGGTAGAGCCTGGCCCTGGGGGACACCTCAGGCCATGGGGACACGTCACCCATGGGGACACATCAGCCTACAGGTCACCTCCCAAGGTCACAGGGACCACCTTAGGCCACAGGGACACTGGAGACATGTCACCCATGGGGACACATCAGCCATGGGGACGTAACAGTCCATAGGTCTCCTCCCCAAGGCCAGCTTGGCCATAGGGAAAACATCAGGACCCATCAACCACGGGGACGTGTCACCCATGGGATCCCTCTAGCCCACGGTTCTCCTCCCGAGGACAAAGCTTGAGGCCACAGGGGCTCCTTTCCAGCCACCTCTGGGGCCATCGAGCCCCTGAGCCAACGTGGCCACCACAGAAGTCCCCCCGCTGCCAGGGCCCCCCCATCCCTCACCCGCTTGCTGCTCTGGGTGTTGATGAAGGTCAGGTCCTCCATGGTGAGGATGATCTTATTGGGTCCCTTCATCAGCTGGGCCTGCTGGATGCGGCGCCTGCAGGGAGGGGACACGGAAGCTGCTGGGGTACCGTCCCCCCTCCAGGGACCCTCTACCACCCCAGGGTCCCCTCCTGAACCCCAAAGCACCCCATAAGGTGGTGGCACCCACCTGATGAAGCAGGCGATGGCAGCCCCAAGCGCAATGAGGGCGGAGATGAGGACAAACATGAGGAGCACGAAGGTGGCGTCCACCCCTGCGCCGGAGAGAAGAAGGGGGTGAAGGGGTGGCGTGGCCCAGAGGAGCCACCCACGGTGGTGCGTGGTCACCCAGGAATCCAAGGCAACCCGAGGCCACCTCTGACTGCTTATGGTCATGGCTGCACACCATGGTCACCCGTGGCCACCTATGGCCACCTACGGTCAGCCATGGCCACCTACGACTGCTTATGGTCACGGATGGACTCATACCAGGGCCACCCCTGGCCACCTCTGACTGCTTATGGTCATGGATGTCCACCATGGTCACCCATGGCCATCTATGATTGCTTATGGTCATGGATTCACGCTGTGGTCACCCCAGATGGATGATGGATGCATGGGTGGACGGATGGGTGGATGGATGGATGGATGGACAGACCAATTGATGGATGGAAGGATGGATGGAAGGATGGAGGGACAGATGGATGGACGGATGGAAGGACGGATGGATGGACGGATGGATGGACGGATGGATGGACGGATGGATGAATGTGTGGATGGATGGAGGGACGGACAGAGGGACTGACAGACACCCACGAGGCCGGCTGGCTGGTTGGACAGCTCACACACGGGACCACCTGGTCATACACCAGGTGGCCGGACAGACGGACAGAGGTGGGGAAGGACCACGGCGCTGCTCGCTCACCCCCGTGGCAGATGGACCCCGACTCAAACCAGCAGCCAGCGTCAGTGCCGGGGCTGGAGCTGTGGGGCCAGTGGACACCGTGGCCACGGTAGCTCAACCCCCGCGTGCCCGGTTCCAGCCCGTAGACCGGCCACAGCTGGTTGCCTTTGCCGTCCGTGTCCAGCACCACGTAGGGGACGTTGACGTCCCCGTCCTCGGTGACGGAGAAGGGTTGGCAGAAGCCCTCCAGGCGGAAGTCGCGGGCGTGCTCGGCCACGCTGGTGCCCATCACCCAGCGGCCGGTTTGTCGTGTGGCCTCCACCGCCTTGGCCAAGAAGTGGATGGAGTTGTAGATGGTGGCGAAGAGGGGGTGGACCTGTGGGGTGAGAGGACGTGTCGGCGGGTGTCAAGGTACCGCCAGCAGCTCCAGGAGGCCATGGTGACACCCGCAACACAATGCCGTTGGCCGTGGCTGTCTCCACCCAAGCCATAGTCATCTCTACCCAACGCTGTTGGCCACGGTCATCTCTGCTCGGCTACCTGCATCCAACTCCCATTGGCTACAGTCATCTCCGCCCAACTCCCGTTGGCTACCATCACATCTGCCCCACTCCCGTTGGCCATGACCACCTCCATCCAACACCTGCAAGCCACAATCACCTCCACCCAAGTCTCATTGCTCATGTCCTCCACCAACTGGCCCACCTCACGTCCTACCCATAACCCAAATCACTCCCATCCCCATGCCACGGAGGTGCCCCCAACCTCACGGAGGTGTCCCTCACCCCACAGAGGTGTCCCTCACCCCATGGAGGCGTCTCTCACCCCACGGAAGCGTCCATCACCACATGGAGGCGTCTCACCTCACAGAGGTGCCCCCAACCTCACAGAGGTGTCCCTCACCCCATGGAGGTGTCCCTCACCCCATGGAGGTGCCCCCAACCTCACGGAGGTGTCCCCAACTCCATGGAGGTGCCCCCAGCCCCACCTGGGTGGGGTCGATGTGCGTAGGGATCTCATAGGTCTCCTTGGCCTGGCGCAGGGCCTCGTGGAAGGTGACGTTGGGCGAGTCAACAGTGATGGTGAGGACAGCGTCGTAGGCCAGGCGCAGCTTGGTGTTGTTGGCCAGGACGGGGTAGGGCACGCGGTGGTAGGGCAGGGGGAAGGTGAGGGCGTCGTAGGGGACAAAGACGTAGGTGCCATCAGTCATGCGCATGTCCTCAGCCTTCTCCAGGAGCACCCGTTGCTCCTCGCCGCCCAGCAGCACCGAGTGCATGCACATCACCACCACTGCGGGGGACAGGGGCAGGTGAGTCACCGTGGGGACACCCCAGCCGCCTCCACCACCCCGTGCCTGCTGGAGCTCCCCAGCCAGCCTTCAGCTGGCATGCGGACCTCCTCCATCCAGGTCCACCTGCTCCATCTGTCATCCTGCCGCCTCCATCCTTCTACCTCTTCCATCCACTTCCATCCATCCACGCCCACCATCTCCATCTATCCATCCTCTCCCATCTCCATCCATCTATCCATCCACGCCCACCATCTTCATCCATCCATCCATCCTCTCCCATCTCCATCCATCTATCCATGCCTACCATCTTCATCCATCCATCCATCCACACCCACCATCTTCATCCATCCATCCATCCTCTCCCATCTCCATCCATCCACGCCCTCCTCCTCCATCTCCATTCGGTCATTCACGCTCTCTCCTCACCCATGCACACCCACCTTCTCCACCTCCATCCATCCATACCCACCATCTCCATCCATCCTTCCCCTTCCATCTGCATCCATCCATCCATCCATTTGTCCATCCACGCCCACCTCCTCCATCTCCATCTATCCATCTACACCCACTATCACTGTCCATCCTTCCCCTTCCACCTCCATCCATCCATTCCTTCATCCATCCATCCATCCATCTATCTATCTGTCCACATAGCTTTATCTTCATCCACCCATCCATCCACCCAACCCTTCAATCAACCATCTACATAGGCTTATCTCCCTCCCTCCATCCTTCCTCTCCCATCTCCATCCATCCATCCATGCCCACCATCTCCGTCTATCCATCCATCCTCTCCCATCTCCATCCATCTATCCATCCATCCCCACCATCTCCATCCTCTCCCATCTCCATCTATCCATACATCCTTTCCCATCTCTATCCATCCTTCCTTCCTCCATCCATCCATCCCCACCATCTCCATCCCTCCATCCTCTCCCCTCTTCATCCATCCATACCCATCATCTCCATCCATCCATCTTTTCCCGTCTCCATCCATCCTTTCCCATCTCCATCCATCCTTCCTCCATCCATCCCCACCATCTCCATCCTCTCCCATTTCCATGCCTCCATCCTTTCCCATGTCCATCCATCCATGTCCACCATCTCCATTCCTCCATCTTCTCCCATCTCCATCCATCCATCCCCACCATCTCCATCCTCTCCCATCTCCATCCATCCATCCATCCCCACCATCTCCATCCTCTCCCATCTCCATCCATTCATCCATCCATCCATCCTTTCCCATCTCCACCATCTCCATTCCTCCACCCTCTCCCATGTCCACCCACCCACCCCCCCGTTACCTCTGACGCCGTCAGCCCTCTGCACCCTCCTCAGAGCCTCGCGGGCCTCGTCCTCCTGGGTCCCGGCAGCAGTGACGACGGTGACGGGCAGCCCCAGAGCCCGGAGGTCCTGGGCCAAGCCCTGCCCCACCTCGCGCCAGAGGTCCTGTGGGGCGGAGATCACGGCCACGTGGGCCCAGCGGAAGAAGCGGAGGACGGCGTGAAGCACCCTGGCGGGCTCCGGCATGGGGGTAACCAAGGTGTCCAACCCTTCCACATCACCCAAGCAAGACCAGGAGACCAAGGGCTTGTTCCAGGCAGCCGCCAAGAGCCCGGCGGCCCCACAGGTGGCCGGGTTGAGGGGTCCCACCAGCCCGGTGGCATAACGTTCAACGTTGAGTAGCCCAGTCACGGCCTGGGGGGTCCGGCACGCCTCGGCCAACACCACCGCGTCCCACCAGTAGCCTTGGTTGAGGGTTGGGTCGCGGTTGAGACGGGCCACAGCCAAACGGGAGGCCACCTCGGGCAAAGCCCGGGCCAGGAGGGGGTCGCAGGTCCAAGGACCCATCACCCCCACCTTGAAGGTGGCCCCTCGGGTCGGGGGCGGGTGGAGGAGGAGGAGGAGGAGGAGGAGCAGGAGGAGGTGGGGAGGCCACCGGGGATGGTGGGAGAGGCGGAGGAGGAAGCTGGTGGAGATGGCACCGTGGCAGGAGGGGACGGTTTGGGAGGTGCCACCACCGTGGGAGATGCCACTGCGAGAGTTGCCATCGTGGGAGACGCTGCTGGTTTGGGTGCCACCACGGCTGTGGAACGTGCCACCACCATCGGAGATGCCACCACCATGGGAGATGCCATCATGGCAGATGCCACTGCGAGAGTTGCCATCGTGGGAGATGCCGCTTGTTTGGGTGATGCCATGGCGGTGAGAGATGTCACCACCATGGGAGATGCCACCAAGGTGGGAGCTGCCACTGCAGGAGGTGCCACCGCTGAAGATGCCACCGTGAGAGTTGCCATCGTGGGTGATGCCGCTGGTTTGGGTGACACCACGGCTGTGGGAGATGTCACCACTGTGGAAAATGTCACTATTCTGGGAGATGCCACCACCAGGGGACATGCTGCTGGTGTGGGAGATGCCACCAGCCTGGGAGGTGGCATTAAGGGAGGTGCCACCACCAGAGGAGACGATGCCACGACTGTGGGAGATGCCACAATGATGGAAGATGTCGTCACGGGAGATGCCACCACCGTGGGAGACGCTGTCATGGGAGATGCCACCACCGTGGGAGATGCCACCACCGTGGGAGACGCTGTTGTGGAAGATGCCAGCACCATAGGAAACATCACTCTTCTGGGAGATGCCATCACCGTGGGACCTGCTGCCAGTGTGGGAGATGCCACCAGGCTGGGAAACGCCACCACCGTGGGAGATACTGTCGTGAGAGATGCCACCATCGTAGGAGATGTCATCGCTGTGGGAGACGCCACCGTGAAAGATGCCACCGCTGTGAGAGATGACGTCACGGGGGATGCCACCAGTCGGGGTGATGTCACCATGGGAGGCGTCACGGCAGGAGATGCCGAAGCCACCGCAGAAAACGTCACGGTGGGAGGTGCCATCATGGCCAAAGCCATCGTGGGAGGAGGTGCCACCGCAGGTCATGTCCCCATGGGCACCGCGGGGCCGCATGGTCCGGGGTGGGACGGGGACCTTGGGGACGAGCCGGGGGGGTCCTCAGGCCCTGGGGGGCCGCGGCGGGTGGCGGTGGGGGGGTCTGGCGGGGTCCGGCGATGCCACCATGGTGGGGTGGGGACCGGGGGGTCCGCAGGGCCAGGGGCCACCACCTGCGAGAGAGGGGGGGTGAGAGGGGGACGGGGTGGGGGACACCCGGACTGGGGGGGTCCTTGGACACCTGGGTGTTTGGGTGGGGGGGTCCTTGGACATCATGGTCCTTGGGTGGGGGGGTCCTTGGACACCTGGGTGCTTGGGTGGGGGGTCCCAGACACCTGGGTGCTTGGGTGGGGGGGTCCTTGGACACCACGGTCCCCAGGGTGGGGGGTCCTTGGACACTGGGGTGCTTGGGTGGGGGGGTCCTTGGAAACCTGGGTGCTCAGGGTGGGGGGGGTCCTGGACAGAGGGGTGTTTGGGTGGGGGGGTCCCAGACACCAGGGTCCCCAGGGTGGGGGGGTCCTGGACAGCTGGGTGCCCGGAGGGGGGGGGGGGGGAGGAGCCGGCACAGATAACCCCCCCCCGCTCCCATCATCCCCCGCGGCCCCGTTAATCCCCGGGGGGGTAAAACCGGGATTATCCCCCCCTCCCCCCTCCCCCCCAGCGCAGGGCGGCGCGGCCACGTGTGGGGCGGGGGGGGAGGGGTGGCACCCCCACCCATGGGACACCCCCCACCCATGGGACACCCCCCACGAGGTGTCACCCAGACTCGTGTGTCACCCCCACCCTGTGACAACCAGACACCCGCGTGACAACCCCCACCCTGTGTCACACACACCCCCCTCCCCCACGGTGTCACCCACGCCGTGTGACACCCACACACCCGGTGTCACCCACAGCGTGACACCCACAGTGTGACACCCACCCAGAGTGACACCCACACAGCCAGCGACACCCTCACCCTGTGTCACCTGCACACCCGGTGACACCCACACCCATGGGACACCCACAGTGTGACACCTGCACACAGTGACACCCACACACCCAGTGACACCCACGGCGTGACACCCACACACAGGGACACCCACACACCCAGTGACACCCACGGCGTGACACCCTCACTCTCTGTCACCTGCACACCTGGTGACACCCACAGCGTGACACCCACACACAGGGACACCCACACACCCAGTGACACCCTCACCCTCTGTCACCTGCACACCTGGTGACACCCACAGCGTGACACCCACAGTGGGACACCCACACACCCGGTGACACCCGCAGTGTGACACCCTCACCCTCTGTCACCCACACACCTGGTGACACCCACACCCATGGGACACCCACAGTGGGACACGCGCACACCCAGTGACACCCACAGCGTGACACCCACACAGAGTGACACCCACACACCCAGCGACACCCTCACCCTCTGTCACCCGCCCACGCGGTGACACCCACAGCGTGACACCCACAGTGTGACACCCACACACCCAGTGACACCCTCACCCGTGGGACACCCACAGTGGGACACCTGCACACCCTGTGACACCCGCACACCCGGTGACACCCGCACCCGTGGGACACCCACAGCGTGACACCTGCACACCCTGTGTCACCCGCACACCCGGTGACACCCGCACCCGTGGGACACCCACAGCGTGACACGCGCACAGTGACACCCGCACGCAGTGTGACAGTCGCACGCCCGGTGTCACCCCCCCCCGTGCCGCTGGCGCTGCGGGGTCAGGCGCTGCCGTAATCCCACCCCGGTTATTTCTGGCACCTTCATCCCCCGCGGCCGGGTCACCCCGTGTGTCACGCCTGCACACGCGTGTGCCGGGACACAGCCCAACCTGCACACGTGTGTGCCGGGACGTCTCACACCCACAAACGCGTGTGCAGGGACACGTCGCACACCCACAAACACGGGTGCAGGGACACATCGTGCACCCACAAACACGCGTGCAGGGACACGTCGCGCACCCACCCACAAACGTGTGTGCAGGGACACGTCGCACACCTACACACGCGTGTGCAGGGACACATCACGCACCCACAAACACGTATGCAGGGACACGTCGCACACCCACAGACACGGGTGCAGGGACACATCACGCACCCACAAACACGCGTGCAGGGACACGTCGCACACCCACCCACAAACATGTGTGCAGGGACATGTCGCACACTTACACATGCGTGTGCAGGGACACGTCGCACACCTACACACACGTGTGTGCCGGGACATGGCCCAACCTGCACACGCGTGTGCAGGGACACGTCGCACACCCACAAACACGTGTGCAGGGACACACCGCACACCTACGCACACGCGTGTGCCAGGACACGTCACACACCTACACATGCGTGTGCCAGCACACCTCTCACATTTGCACATGCGTGTGCCAGGCCATGGCCCAACCTGCACACGCGTGTGCCGGGACACGTCTCACATTTGCACATGCGTGTGCACAGCTCCCCCCAGCCCAGCAGGGCCCCCAGGGTCTGGGAAATGGGGAGGGGACTGGGGGTCCAGGGGGGACCCCGATACCGGGGGGGGACACCCCAAAACTGCAGGAGGGGACCCCAATACCTGGGGGGGACCCCAATACCCCGGGAAGGGACCCCGAAACTGGAGGAGGGGACCCCAAAACCCCAGTGGGGCACGCAGGAGTCTGGGGGGGGACCCCAATACCTGGGAAGGGGACCCCAAAACTGCAGGAGGGGACCCAGGGGTTGCGGGAGGGGACCCCAATACTCAGGGAGGGGACCCCAATACCCCAGGAGGGGACCCCAATACTCAGGGAGGGGACCCCAAACCTGCAGTAGGGGATCGAGGGGTCCCAGAGGGGACCCCAATACCCAGCGAGGGAACCCCCAAAACCCCAGGGAGGGGACCCCAATACACGTGGAGGGGATGCAGGTGTCCAGGGGGGTACCTGGGGGTCCGGGTGGGGGACCCCAATACTGCAGTAGGGGCCAGGAGGGGACCCCAATACCCCCGTGGGGCACCCACGCATCTCGTGGGGGGGGACCCCAATACCCTGGGAGGGGACCCAGGGGTCTGGGAGGGGACCCCAATAACCTGGGAGGGGACCCCAATACCCTGGGAGGGGCACCCAGGTATATGGGGGGGACCCCAATACCCCCGTGGGGCACCCACGCAACTGGAGGGGACCCCAATAACCCGGGAGGGGACCCCAATACCCCAGTGGGGCCCACGGGGGGGTGGGGGTGGGGGGGTGGGGGTCCCTTACCTGTTCCCAGGCCCTGGCGGGTGGGTGCTGCGGGGGGGTGGGGGGCCGTGGCCCCCCCCGGACACCTGGGTGCCCACTCGGCGGCTGCCCCCAGGGTGCCCCCACGGCCGCCAGCACCCGTGTGCAGCCGGAGCGGGGGGGGGGGGGGGGCCCTAATCCCCCTTCCCCCCCCCCCTCCGTGGGTGTAATCAGCTTAACGAGGGGTGGGGGGAGGAGAAGGGGGGGCCTGTGGGTGCTGGGAGACGGGAGGGCAGCACCCACGGGGGGCACACGGGGGACACGGACAGGCGTGGGGGGGTGGGGGGTGTCACGGGTGGGGCGTGGGTGGCCTGTGGGTGCTGGGGGGGGGGGGTGGGGGGGCACGGGGGGGCACGGGGGGACGTGGGGGGACACGAGGGGGGACACGGGGGGGGACGACACACGGGGACACACGGGGACACACGTGCCCCCCCGGTTGCCCCAAACCCGCCGCTTTCAGCCCCAAATCGCCACCGCCCCCCGCCCGTCACTCACGGCCAGGGCCACGCCCCCTCAGCCCCAGCCACGCCCCCACCGCGCCCAGCCACGCCCCCTCAGACCAAGCCACGCCCCCTCAGCCCCAGCCACGCCCCCTCAGCGCCGCTCTAAACCCCGCCCCTCCCTTCCCCCCCCCGCCCCTCGCTCTGCCCGGCCACAGCCGCCATATTTGGTGAGGGCGGAATCGGAAGTGACGTCAGCGGCACCGGCGCTGGGGCCGGGCGGAAGTGACGGCGGCGGGGCGGAGGTGAGGCGGTGGGGGGGGGAACTGGGAGCCCTGGGGCCGACTGGGGGGAGCGGGGAGGGGGGAACTGGGGGGACTGGGAGGAACTGGGGGGTAACGGGGGGCACTGGGAGGTGCCGGGCGGTGCCGGGCGGTGCCAGGCGTAACGGCACTGGGAGGAACTGGTGGTACTGGGGGATACTGGGAGGTACTGGGGTAACGGCACTGGGAGCGACTGGGACGTACTGGGAGGCACTGGGGGGCACTGGGGGAGGCTGGGGGTTGTGAAAACTGGAGTGGACTGGGGATATAGGGGGAACTGGGAGGTACTGGGGGGAACTGGGAGGTACTGGGGGGTACTGGGAGGTACTGGGGGGCACTAGGGGAGGCTGGGGGTTGTGAAAACTGGAGTGGACTGGGGATACTGGGAGGTACTGGGGGATACTGGGGGTTTCGATGACAACTGGAGTGGACTGGGGATACTGGGGGGTACTGGGGGTTGTGAAAACTGGGGATACTGGGAGGTACTGGGGGGCACTGGGGGAGGTTGGGGGTTGTGAGAACTGGAGTGGACTGGGGATACTGGGAGGTACTGGGGGGCACTGGGCGATACTGGGAGGCACTGGGGGGGCATTGGGGGTAATGGGACTGGGGGATACTGGGGCGAACTGGGAGGTTCTGAGGGATACTGGGATGTACTGGGGTAACGGCACTGGGAGGCACTGGGGTTTGTGAGAACTGGAGTGGACTGGGGATACTGGGAGGTGCTGGGGGTTGTGAGAACTGGAGTGGACTGGGGATACTGGGAGGTACTGGGGGGCACTGGGGGTTTCAATGAGAACTGGAGTGGGCTGGGGGATACTGGGGGGCACTGGGAGGTACTGGGGGTTTCAATGAGAACTGGAGTGGACTGGGGATACTGGGAGGTACTGGGGGGCACTGGGGGTTGTGAAAACTGGAGTGGACTGGGGATACTGGGGGGCACTGGGAGGCACTGGGGGGCACTGGGGGATGTGACAATTGGAGTGGACTGGGGATACTGGGAGATACTGGGGGACACCAGGGGCCCTGTTGGACTTGGGGCCCCCCCCCGTGGGTTGGAGACCCCCCCCCAGCCTTGGGGTGCCGGTGAGTTTTGGGGTCCCCCCAGCCCTGGGGTCCCCTGTGGGGTTTGGGGTCCCCCCTGGTTCTGGGGTGCCCCCCAGTTTTGGGGTCCCTGTGGGATTTGGGGTCCCCCCCCAGCCTTAGGCTGCCCCTGACTTTTGGGGTTCCCTATGATTTTTGGGGTCTCCCCCAGCCCTGGGGTCCCTGTTGAGTTTTGGGGTGTCCCCCCCACCTCTGGTCCCATTGAGTTTTGGGGTCCCCTGGGGAGTTTTGGGGTGCCATTGGGTTCTGGGGTCCCCCCCCAAGTTGGGGTCCCCCCCAAGTTGAGGTTTCCCCCCCATTGGCTTCTGGGGGCCCCCCTGAGTTTTGGGGTCCCTCCCTAAGTTGGGGTGTTCCCTGAGTTGGGGTCCCCCCCCTCTGGCCCCGGGCCCCCACGAGTTGGGGTCCCCCCCCTGAGTTCCAGGGTCCCCCCCCAGTTCCGGGATCCCCTCAGATTTTGGGGTTCCACCCCAGGTTTCAGGACCCCCCCCTTGAGTTTTGGGGTCCTCCCCCAGATCCAGGGTCCCCTCCAGGTTTTGGGGTCCCCCCCGGCTCTTGGGGTCCCTCCAGGTTTTGGGGTCTCCCCGGCTTTTGGGGTCCCCCCAATTCCACCCCCCCAAGTTTCAGGGTCCCCCCCAGCTTTTGGGGTCCCTCCAGGTTTTGGGGTCCCCCCTGGCTTTTGGGGTCCCCCAATTCCACACACCCCCAAGTTTCAGGGTCCCCCCCGGCTTTTGGGGTCCCCCCGGCTTTTGGGGTCCCCCCAATTCCACACCCCCCCCCAAGTTTCAGGGTCCCCCCTGGCTTCCAGGGTCCTCCCTGATTTTTAGGCTCATCCCCCCCAGCTTTTGGGGTCCCCCCCAGCTTTTGGGGTCCCCCCAATTCCACCCCCCCCCAAGTTTCAGGGTCCCCCCTGGCTTCCAGGACCCTCCCTGAGTTTTGGGCTCATCCCCCCCCAGGTTTCGGGGTCCCCCCGGCTTTTGGGGTCCCCCCAATTCCACACACCCCCAAGTTTCAGGGTCCCCCCCCGGCTTTTGGGGTCCCCCCAAGTTTCAGGGTCCCTCCTGGCTTTTGGGGTCCCCCCAATTCCACACCCCCCCCAAGTTTCAGGGTCCCCCCTGGCTTCCAGGACCCTCCCTGAGTTTTGGGCTCATCCCCCCCAGCTTTTGGGGTCCCCTCCCCGGGTTTTGGGCCCCTCCCCAGCTTTTGGGGTCCCCTCCCCGGGTTTTGGGCCCCTCCCCAGGTTTTGGGGTCCCCCTTGATTTCGGGGTCCCCCCAGATGACGATCCACAACCTGTACATCTTCGACCGGGCCGGCACCTGCCTGCACTACGGGGAGTGGCACCGGCGGCGCCAGGCGGGGATCCCCCGGGAGGAGGTGGGGTACGGGGGGGGAATTTGGGGGTACGGGGGGGGAGTTTGGGGGTGCAGGGGGGCTGGGGGAGGGGAATGGGGGGGGCCATGGGGGGCAGGTGGGGATCCCCTGGGAGGAGGTGGGGTACGGGGGGGGAAATTGGGGGTGCAGGGGGTTTGGGGGGGCTGGGGGGGGTCATGGGGAATTGGGGGGGGCAGGCGGGGATCCCCTGGGAGGAGGTGGGGTACGGGGGGGGAAATTGGGGGTGCAGGGGGGGGGGCTGGGGGCTCCCCCTGGGCTGGCAGCAGAGTGCGGGGGGGAGGGGTGCCAGTGTGTACCCCCATTTCTCCCCCCTGTGCCCCCCTGTTCCCTGTGCCCCCCCAATCCCCGTGCCCCCCGTTCCCCCCTGTGACCCCCATTCCTGCACCCCCATGTCCCCCCATTTCCCCCGCACCCCCATTTCCCCGTTCCCCCCATTCGCATGCCCCCCATTTCCCCCGCACCCCCATTCCCCGCACCCCTATTCCCATTTCCCCTGCACCCCCATTTCCCCTGCACCCCCACTCCCCCGTACCCCACCCCCATACCCCATTCCCGCACCCCATTTCCCACACCCCCACTCCCCCGCACCCCATTTCCCCCGCACCCCATTTCCCCCGCACCCCATTTCCCCCGCACCCCCACTCCCCCCATACCCCGCTCCCGTACCCCCGCTCCCGTACCCCCACTCCCCCGTACCCCACTCCCGTACCCCCACTCCCCCCGCACCCCCATTTCCCCGTACCCCACCCCCATACCCCATTCCCGCACCCCCATTTCCCCCGCACCCCCATTTCCCCCGCACCCCCATTTCCCGCACCCCCATTTCCCCCGTACCCCCACTCCCCCGTACCCCACTCCCCCGCACCCCCACTCCCCCCGCACCCCATTCCCGTACCCCCACTCCCCCCGCACCCCCACTCCCCCGCACCCCCATTTCCCATACCCCATTTCCCGTACCCCACTCCCCCCGCACCCCCACTCCCCCCGCACCCCCATTTCCCGTACCCCATTTCCCGCACCCCCACTCCCCCGCACCCCCACTCCCCCGTACCCCACTCCCCCGCACCCCCACTCCCCCGTACCCCACTCCCCCGCACCCCATTTCCCGCACCCCCCGGCCGTGCCCGCAGGAGTTCAAGCTCATGTTCGGGATGCTCTTCTCCCTCCGCTCCTTCGTGGGCAAGATGAGCCCCACAGACATGTATCCTTGGGGGGCACAGGGGGGTCTGGGGGGGCCCGGGGGGTCTGGGGGGGCACAGGGGGTCTGGGGGGGCATGGGGGGTCTGGGGGCACAGGAGTTTGGGGGGGCACGGGGTTTGGGGGGGCACAGGGGGTCGGGGGGCCCTGGAGTCTGGGGGGGTCCCACAGGGTTTGGGGGGGCCCCGGGGGTGTGGGGGGGCATGGGGGGTCTGGGGGCACAGGAGTTTGGGGGGGCACGGGGTGTCTGGGGGGACACGGGGTTTGGGGGGGCACAGGGGGTCGGGGGGCCCTGGGGGTTTGGGGGGGCACAGGGAGTCTGGGGGCCCTGGAGTCTGGGGGGGTCCCACAGGGTTTGGGGGGGCCCTGGGGGTTTGGGGGGGCCCCGGGGGTGTGGGGGGGCATGGGGGGTCTGGGGGCACAGGAGTTTGGGGGGGCACAGGGGTGTGTAGGGCCCCGGGGGGTTTGGGGGGGGGCCCTGGGGGTTTGGGGGGGCACGGGGTGTCTGGGGGGCACGGGGGGTCTGGGGGGGCACAGGGGGTCTGGGGGGCACAGGAGTTTGGGGGGGCACGGGGTGTCTGGGGGGACACGGGGTTTGGGGGGGCACAGGGGGTCTGGGGGCCCCGGGGGTGTGGGGGGGCCCTGGGGGTTTGGGGGGGCACAGAGGTTTGGGGGTCCAGGGGTTTGGGGGGGCATGGGGGGGTCTGGGGGGGTCCCACAGGGTCTGGGGGGGCCCGGGGGATCTGGGGGGGCACGGGGGGTGTGGGGGCACAGGGGTCTGGGGGGGGTCCCATGGGGTTTGGGGAGCACCCCAAAGGGCGTTTGGGGGGGCCCAGGGGTTTGGGGGGGCCACAGGGGGGTTCAGGGGGCACCCCAAAGGGGGTTTGGGGGGCCCTGGCAGGAATTTGGGGGGGCCCTGGTGGGGATTTGGGGGGGCTCTGAGGGGGGGATTTGGGGGGAGCTCCAATGAGGATTTGGGGGGGCCCCAGCAGGATTTTTGGGGGGCCCTTGGGGATTTGGGGGGGGGATTTTTGGGGTGCCCTGGTGGGGATTTGGGGGGGCCCCGGGGGGGGGGGATTTTGGGGAGAGTTGATTTGGGGAATTTTTGGGCTGCCCCGGTGAGGATTTGAGGGGGGGGGGGGTGTTGATTTTTAGGGGTACCGCAGTGGGGATTTTTGAGGGGGATTTGGGGGGGGGGGGGTGGATTTTTGGGGTTCCCCCCCCCCCCTTTTTTTTTTTTTTGCGTGGCGGCCCCTCAGCTCGGCGCGCAGGCGGGACGGCTTCGTCTCCTTCCAGACCAGCAAATACCGGCTCCACTACTACGAGACGCCGAGCGGGCTGCGCCTCGTGCTCAACACCGACCTCAGCGTCGCCAGCGCCCGCGAGGCCCTGCACCACATCTACAGCCACGTGAGGGGCCCCCCCAAAATCCCCCTGCACCCCAAAAATCACCCCCGAACCCCCAAACCCCATCTGAACCCCCCAAACACCCGATATCCCCAAAATCTGCCCCAAAATCGGCTCCCGTACGCCCGAACCTGCAGCCGTGAGGCGCTGGACCGTGTCTACGGTCACGTGAGGGCACCCCGAAATCACCCCTGCACCCCAAAAATCACCCCTGAACCCCAAAAATCACCCCTGAGCCCCCAAACCCCATCTGAACCCCCCAAACACCCAATATCCCCAAAATCTGCCCCAAAATCAGCTCCCGTACGCCCGAACCTGCAGCCGTGAGGCGCTGGACCGTGTCTACGGTCACGTGAGGGCACCCCAAAATCACCCCTGCACCCCAAAAATCACCCCTGAACCCCAAAAATCACCCCCGAACCCCCAAACCCCATCTGAACCCCCCAAACACCCAATATCCCCAAAATCTGCCCCAAAATCGGCTCCCGTACGCCCGAACCTGCAGCCATGAGGTGCTGGACCACGTCTACGGTCACGTGAGGGCACCCTGAAATCACCCCTGCACCCCAAAAATCACCCCTGAACCCCAAAAATCACCCCCAAACCCCCAAAACCGCACCCGTGCCCCAAAACCACCCAATATCCTCAAAATCTGCCCCAAAATCTCCTGCACCCCCAAACCTGCCCCACTGTGCCCACGAGATCCCCTGAGGGCACCCCAAAACCCCCCCACCCCCCAAAAATCACCCTGAACCCCCCCAACGCCCCTGAACCCCAAACCCACCCCGTATCCCCAAAACCTGCACCCCTAGAAAGCCCACACCCCAAAACCTGCCCCCTGCACCCCAAAACCTGCCCCCAACCCCCCCTGCACCCCCAAATCCTGTCCCCCGGTCCTGCCCCACGCCCCCAGCACTCTCAGGGCCCCCCCAAATCCCGCTGCACCCCCAAACCCACCCCAGCACCCCCCAAATGTGCCCCTTCCCCCCAGCCCCCCAAAACCCTCACCCTGGGGCCCCAGAGGGGGGGTCCCCAGGTCTTGGGGGGGTCCCCAATATTTGGGTCGCTGGGTGCTGGGGGGGGGTCCCCAGGTTTTGGGGCGGTACCTGGGTTTTGGGGGTGTCCCTGGGCTCTGGGGTCCCCCAGTTTGGGGGTCCGTGGGTTTTGGGGGGGTCCCTGGGTGCTGGGATCCCCCAGTTTGGGGGTCCCTGGGTTCTGGGGGGGGTGTCCCCCATTTTCTGGGGTCCCTGGGTTTTGGGGGGGGGTCCTTGGGTTCTGGGGTCCCCCCAGTTTTGGGGGTCCCTGGTGATGGGGTCCCCGGGGTTCTGGGGGGGTCCCTGGGGTTCTGGGGGGGGGGGTCCCCCATTTTCTGGGGTCCCTGGTGACGGGGTCCCTGGGTTCTGGGGGGGTTCCCCTGGGTGCTGGGGGGGGGTGTCCTTGGGTTTTGGGGTCCCCGTGTTCTGGGGGGGGGGTCCCTGTGTTCTGGGGGGGGTCCCCCATTTTGGGGGTCCCCTGGGTGCTGGGGGGGGGGTGTCCTTGGGTTCTGGGGTCCCCCCAGTTTGGGCATCCCTGGGTTTTGGGGGGGGGGTCCCCGTGTTCTGGGGTCCCCCCAGTTTGGGGGTCCCTGGCGATGGGGTCCCTGGGGTTCTGGGGGGGTCCCCTGGGTGCTGGGGGGGTCCTTGGGTTCTGGGGTCCCCCCAGTTTGGGGGTCCCTGGGTTCTGGGGGGGGGTCCCCCATTTTCTGGGGTCCCTGGTGACGGGGTCCCTGGGTTCTGGGGGGGTCCCTGGGGTTCTGGGGGGGTTCCCCTGGGTGCTGGGGGGGGGGTGTCCTTGGGTTCTGGGCTCCCCCAGTTTGGGGGTCCCCTGGGTGCTGGGGGGAGTCCCTGGGTGCTGGGGGGGGTCCCCTGGGTGCTGGGGGGGGGTGTCCTTGGGTTTTGGGGTCCCCGTGTTCTGGGGGGGGTCCCTGTGTTCTGGGGGGGGGTCCCCCATTTTGGGGGTCCCTGTGTTCTGGGGGGGGTCCCTGTGTTCTGGGGGGGGTCCCCTGGGTTCTGGGGGGGTCCTTGGGTTCTGGGGTCCCCCCAGTTTGGGCATCCCTGGGTTCTGGGGGGTGTGTGTGTGTGTGTGTGTGTGTGTGTGTGTGTGTGTCCCTGTGTTCTGGGGTCCCCCCAGTTTGGGGGGTCCCTGGTAACGGGGTGCCCCCCCCCCCCCCCAGCTGTTCGTGGAGCTGGTGGTGAAGAACCCGCTGTGCCCCCCCCGGCAGCCGGTGCAGAGCGACCTCTTCCGCTCCCGCCTGGACGCCTTCGTGCGCAGCCTGCCCTTCTTCGGGCCCCGCCCCGCCTGACCCCCGGGGCACCCCAAAACCTGGGGGGCACCCCAAAACCTGGGGGGCACCCCCTAAACCCCCCCTGGTACCCCTAAAACCCCCCGGTACCTGTAACCCCCCCCCCCCGGCACCTCTAAACCCCCAGGGTACCCTGAGATCCCTGGGGGGGGACCTCTAAACCACCCCCTCTGGGGGGCACCCCAAAACCTGCGGGGCACCCCAAAACCGGGGGGGCACCCCTAAACCCCCCCCGGCACCTCTAAACTCCCAGGGCACACACCCCCCCCCCCCCCAAAACCCGAGGGGCTCCCCAAACCGCCTCCTGGCACCCTTAAACCCCCCAGCACCCCGATATCCCTGGGGGGCACCCCAACCCCCCCTCGGGGGCACCCCCAAAACCCGGGGGGCATCCCAAAACCCCCCCCGGACCCCCCCAAACCCCGGGGGGCACCCCGACATCCCCAGGAGGGGATCAGGGTGCCCCCCCCTCCACACCTGGGGGGACCCCAACATTCCTGGGGGCACCCCGATACCCCTGGGGGGGTCCCTGCACCCTGGGGGTACCCCAAATCTGTTGGGGGGGTCGCAGCCCCCCCAAAATGGAATAAAGTTGTTTTGGTGGTTTCTGGCTGTCTGGGGGTGCTGGGGGGGGCAAAGGGGGGGTCCCCAATCTTTCGGGGGGGGTGTCCCCCATTTCTCGGGGGGGATGTCTCCATCTCTGGAGGGGGGGTCCCCATCTTTTGGGAGGGGTCCAACATTTCTCTCGGGGGGGTTCCCCATCTCTCGGGGGGGGTCCCCATCTTTCAGGGGGTCCCCATCTTTCAGGGGGTCCCCCTTCCTCAGGGTGGGGGGGGTCCCCAATCTTTTTTTTGGGGGGGGTCCCCATTTCTCAGGGACCTGAGGGAATCCCCCCTAAACCAAACCCAAATCTCGGGGTTCCCCCCCCCCAAAATAAAAAAGCGACCCCGGGATCTTCCCTCCCCCTCGCCGTGAGGGGGCGGAGTCCTGTATGCAAATGAGCCGTATGCAAATGAGCCGTATGCAAATGAGCACCGCCCCTGGGCGGAGCCTCGGCCCGGGTCCCCTGTGGCCGCTCGGACGCGTCTCCCCCCCCCCCCTCCCATTTTTCGATCGTTTCGCGCCCCCCACCCCACCCCCACCCCCCCCTCCACCCCCCACCCGGGTCCCCCCCGCCCCCCCTCACCCCCCCCACCCCCCCCCATGCAGGTTTCCATCGCCTGCACCGAGCAAAACCTGCGGAGCCGCAGCGCCGAGCGGGGAGGGGGAGGGGGGGGGGGAGGGGGGGGGATGGGGGGTGGGGGAGGGGCAGGGGGGGTCCCCCCTCCACCCCCCCCTCGCTTTGGGGGGAGGGGGCAGCAGAGGGGGGGGATGAAAGGGATAAAGGGGGGAGGGGCTGCGGCGGCGGGACCGGCACCGAGAAGGGACCCCCCTGGCTCCGGCATGAAGTACCGGTATGGGGGGCACCCTATGGGGGGGGGCACCCGGGGGGGGGGGCTATGGGGGGGGCACCCTATGGGGGGGGCACCCGGGGGGGGGGGCTATGGGGGGGGTCACCCTATGGGGAGGGGCACCCCGGGGGGGGGGGCACCCTATGGGGGGGGATCTATGGGGGGGGACCCTATGGTGGGGCACCCCGCGGGGGGGTCACCCTATTGGGGGGGGGACCCTATGGGGGAGGGCACCCTATGGGGGGGCACCCCGGGGGGGCACCCGATGGGGGGGGCCCTATGGGGGAGGCACCCTACGAGGGGGGAAGCACCCCGGGGGGGAGCACCTGATGGGGGGGGGTCACCCTATGGGGGGGACACTATGAGGGGGGCACCCTATGGGAGGGGTCACCCTATGGGGGGGCCCTTTGAGGGGGCACCCTTTTGGGGGGCACCTTGGGGGGGGGTCACTTTGGGGGGGGGGGGGTCCGGGCTCTGGGTCCCTTTGGGGGGGGGGGGCACCGAGAAATGGGTGCATGGGGGGGGGGGGCTGAGTCCCCCGGGGGGGGCACTTGGGCCTTGGGTGCTATGGAGGAGGGGGTCTGGGTCCCTTTGGGGGGGGGCACCCTGATGTGGGTCCTCGGGGGGGGGGGGGGGGCTGGGTACTAACAGGGGGCCCTGGGACCCTTTTGGGGGGGCACCCAGGTCCCTTGGGGGGGGGGGGGCACCCGGACCTGGGTCCTCTGGGGGGACCTTGGCTCCCTTTTGGGGGGGGGGGCCCAAGGTGACCCCCCCGTGTCCGTGTCTGTCTGTGTGTCCGTCTGTGTGTCCCCCCCCCCCCCGCAGGAACCTGGGGAGGTCGGGGCTGCGGGTCTCCTGCCTCGGGCTGGGTGAGGGGGCGGGGCTTAGGGCTGGGGGCGGGGCTTGGGGCGGGGGCGGGGCAAGGGGCGGGGCTTAGGGCTGGGGCAGGGCGATTGGCGGGCAGGGGACTATGGGGGGGCAGTTGGGTCAATAGGGGTCAAGGGGGTCAAGAGGGGTTCAATGGGGGGCTATGGGGGTCAAGGGGGGGCCGTGGGGGTCAAGGGGGGGTCAGTTGGGTCAATGGGGGTCAAGGGGGGTTCAATGGGGGGCTATGGGGGTCAAGGGGGGGCCGTGGGGGTCAAGGGGGGGTCAGTTGGGTCAATGGGGGTCAAGGGGGGTTCAATGGGGGGCTATGGGGGTCAAGGGGGGGCCATGGGGGTCAAGGGGGGGTCAGTTGGGTCAATGGGGGTCAAGGGGGGGGCAAGGGGGGTTCAATGGGGGGCTGGGGGGGTCAAGGGGGGGCCATGAGAATCAAGGGGGGGTCAATTGGGTCAATTGGGTCAATGGGGGTCAAGGGGGGGGCTATGGGGGGGCCATGGGGGTCAATGGGGGGGGTCAGTGGGGGTTCAGTGGGGAAATAGGGGTTCAATGGGGTCAACGGGGTCGGTTGGGTCAATGGGGGTCACCGTTTGTCAATGGGGGGCCATGGGGGTCAATGGGAGGAATTGGGGGGCCATGGGGGGCCATGAGGTCAATGGGGGGCCATGGGGGGGAACAGGGGGTCTATGGGGGTCAATGGAGGGGTTTGGGGGTTCAGTGGGGGGCAAGATGGGAAACAGGGGGGCAATGGGGGGGCCATGGGGGGTCAATGGGGTCAGTGGGGGGCCATGGGGGTTATTTTGGGGGGGCCATGGGGGTTATTTTGGGGGGGTCACCTACGGCTCCAGCTGCGTTTTGCCCCCAGGTGCCCGGGGGACGTTCGGGGCCGGGATCTCCGATGAGGTGAGACGTCCCCTCCCTCCCTCCCCTCCCCCCACCCCGGGGTGCCCACCCCCACCCCCTCCCCCACCCCGTGACCCCCTTTTGCCCCCAGGAGGCCGAGCGGGTGCTGAGCGCAGCCTACGAAAGCGGGGTGACCCTCTTCGATGCCGCCGAGGCCTCGGGCAGGTACGGCTTGGGGGAAGGGGGGGGGGGGGCACCCCAAAATCCCCACCCCCCAAGGGGTCCCAGGCATCTGGGCCCCACTGCTGCCCCTCCCCCACAGGGCAGAGGAGATGCTGGGAAAGATCCTGAGGAGCAAAGGCTGGAGGTGGGGGGAGGGGCGGGGTGGTGGTGGGGGTGGGGGGGGTGTTGGGGTGCCCCTGGAGGGCATTGTTGGGGGATGGGGGGGCTTTTGGGGTGCTGGGAGGGGGTGGGGGGGGGGCTGGGGGGGCCCCTGGGGGGTTGGGGGGGCTGGGGGAGGGGTGGGGGAGTCTCTGGGTGGGGGTTGGGGGGCACCCTGGGGTGGGGGGGTGGGGGGGGGTGTCGGGGTGCTGGGGGCACCCTGGGGTGCTGCCACCCACCGCCCCCCCCCCCCCCAGACGCTCCAGTTACGTCGTCACCACGAGGGTCTTCTGGGGGGGGCAGTGAGTACCCACAATGCTCGGGGGGGAGGGGGGATTGGGGGGGGGGGGGGTGTCGGTGTGGGGCAGCCGTGGGGTGACGCCATCTCTGCCCCCCCCCCCCCAAAAGGGCCGACCGGGGGCTCTCGCGGAAACACGTCCTGGAGGGTGAGTTGGGGGGCTGGGGGGGGGGGGGCAAGTGTGGGGCGGGGGGGATCTGGCGGGCAGTGCCGTGGGGTGGGGGATGCTGTGGGGCAGGGGATGCCGTGGGGCAGGGTGTGCCGTGGGGCCAGAGGATGTTGTGGGGCAGCGCCGTGGGGCGGGGGATGCCATGGGGCAGGGCGTGCTGTGGGGCAGGGCGTGCCGTGGGGCAGTACCGTGGGGCAGTACCATGGGGCAGGGGATGCCGTGGGGCAGCGCCGTGGGGCAGGACATGCCATGGGGCGGTGCTGTGGGACAGGGTGTGCTGTGGGGTGGTGCTGTGGGGCAGTTTTGTGGGGCAGGGCATGCTGTGGGGCGGTGCTGTGGGGCAGGGCGTGCCGTGGGGCGGCACCGTGGGGCAGCATGCCCGCCCGTGTCCGTGGGTCCCCAGGCCTCCGTGGGTCCCTCCAGCGCCTCCAGCTCGATTACGTCGACGTCGTCTTCGCTGGGCCCCGCCCCGGCCCCGCCCACACCGAAGGTGAGGCCCCGCCCACTGCCCCTCCCATGACAAGCCCCTCCCCCTTTCCCTCGCCCCGCCCCTTGCCCCGCCCCTTCCCACCTTAGGCTCCACCCACAGGTAAAACCCCACCCCTTGGGGCACCCTTGGCCCCTCCCACCCTCCCTGACCTTGAAGCCCCCTCCAGGCCACGCCCCCTCCAGGCCACGCCCCCTTCAGGCCCCGCCCCCTCAGGCCCCGCCCCATCCAGGCTACGCCCCCTCAGGCCCCGCCCCCTCATGTGTGTCTGCTTCGCCCCACAGGGCTCGACCTGACCCTGCGCCTCCTGCGGCTTGAAGGTACTGGGGGGAGGGGCCTGACCCACGGGGACCCCATAGCACCCATGGGACCCCCAGACCCCCCCCATAGCACCCCCGGGCCCTCCTGCCCCCTCCTTTCCCTCCCCGTCCCTTTTTTCTCATTCCTGGGCCATCAGTAGGGCCCAGAGTGAACGCCCCGCATCCCCTGTCTCCCGCAGAGCTGGTGCGTGCCATGAGTGACGTCATCGACCGGGGGCTGGCGCTGTACTGGGGGACGGCGGGGGGGGCACCCGGCGACGTCATGGTGGGGACACGGGGGAGGGGATGGGGGAGGGGGGGGACATCGGGGGGGGGATGGGGGGACACGGGGGGGGGGACGACACGGGGGGGGTCAGTGTCGTGTGTGTCGTGTCGTCCCCCCCCCCAGGACGCCTACGCGGTGGCCCGGCAGTTCAACTTGGTGGCCCCTGTGTGCCAGTGGGCGGAGCTTCCGCCGGAGCCCCGCCTCTTCCGGCAGATCGGTGCGGGGGGGGGGCACCCATGGGGGGGGAGGGAGCACCCTTGGGGGGCACCCATGGGGTCTATGGGGGGGGCACCCATGGGGGGGAGGGAGCACCCTTGGGGGGCACCCATGGGGTCTATAGGGAGGGCACTCATGGGGGGGGTACATATAGGGGTCTATGGGGGGGGACATCCATGGGGGGGGCACCCTTGGTGGGGGGGAGCACCCTTGGGGGGCACCCATGGGGTCTATGGGGGGGGGCACCCATGAGGGGGGACCCATGGGGCGTCTATAGGGGGAGAACCCGTTGGGGGGGGCACCCATGGGGGGGCACCTTTGGGGGGGGGTTCTGTGGGGGGGCACCCATGGGGTAGGGTACAGGGGGGCACCCACGGGGGTCTCTATGGTGTGGGGGCACCCATGGGGGTCCCTGCGGGTGGGTCCCAGCCGTGGGGCGCTGTGTGGGTGGGGCAGGACTGGGGTGCCCGTGGGGCAGCGCTGTGGGGTGGGGGTGGGGGGTGTCTGTGGGGCAGGAGGGGGGGGGGGGGGCCGTGGGTCACCCCACAGCATCGCCCAGGCCTGGGTGCCATCACTTGGTCCCCGCTGGTCCCCGACGCCGCCCTGGATGAGGAGCCGCTGCCCCACGGCCGCCCCATAGCCAAGGTCTGTGTGTGTGTGTCCCTGCCCCACGGCTGCCCCACAGCTGCCCCATAGCCAAGGTCTGTGTGTGTCCCTGCCCCACGGCTGCCCCATAGCCAAGGTCTGTGTGTGTGTGTCCCTGCCCCACGGCTGCCCCACGGCACCCCCCAACTGCCCCATGGGGCACTCCAGGGCCTCCAATGCCCCCCCCCCAGTGTCCCCTGCTGTCCCCATCACCCTCGGGGTCCCCGTGTCCCCACATCACCCCCCCCCCCCCCCCCATGTCCCCACATCCCCCTGTGTCCCCAGGCCGTGGGGCGCCGGCAGCCGCTGAAGTTGGGGGAGCTGCAGCCGCTGGCCCAACGCTTGGGGTGCTCCGTGTGCCAGCTGGGCATCGGTGAGGGGACACGGGGGGGGACGGGGGGGGACGGGGGGGATGGGGGACACAGGGGACATGGGGGGACAGGGAACACGGCGGGGACATGGGGGACACGGGGTGCCGTGGGGTGACACGGGGTGACACGGGGTGACGCGGGTCGGGGTGGTCCCTGCGTGACAAGGGGACGGGGCGGGGGGGTGTGTGGCAGTGGGTGCCATGGGGTGACGCAGGGTGCCATGGGGTGCCGTGGGGTGATGCAGGGTGCCATGGGGTGCCACAGGGGTGGCAGCGGGTGACACGGGTCGGGGTGTCCCCAGCCTGGTCCCTGCGGGCCGAGGGTGTCAGCTCCGTCCTGGTGGGGGCTGGGACCCCCCGACTGCTGCGGGAGCAGCTCCAGGCCCTGCAGGTGAGGGGGGGGGGGAACCCCAAAACTGGGGTTGGGGGGTGGGGGCATGGGGGGGTGTCCCCAACCCTCGTGAACCCCCAGACCCCTGGGGAGGGGCAACACCCAATACTCCCCCCCCAAAATCCCTGCGCCCCCCCAAATCCCTGTGTCCCCCCCAAACCCCTGGCTCCCCCCACCCCCCGAGCCCCCTCACCCCCTGGGTCCCCCCCAAACCCCCCATTTCCCCCCCAAACCCCCGGGCTCCCCCAAACCCCCCAATCCCCCCCCACTCCCTGGGCAACCACTGGGGCCCCCCAATCGCCAGGTACCCCCCAATCGCCCCCTGCCCCCCCCCCCCCAGGCCCCTACAGACCCCACCTAAAAACTCCCATTTCCCCCCCATTTCCCTGCCATTTCCCCATTTCCTCCCCATTTCCCCTCCATTCCCCCCCATTTCCCCCCATTTCCACTCCATTCCCCCATTTCTTCCCATTTCTTCCCATTTCCCCTCCATTTCCCCTCCATTTCCCCTCCATTTCCCCCCCATTTCCCCCCCCATTTCCCCCCCATTTCCTCCCCATTTCCTCCCCATTTCCTCCCCATTTCCTCCCCATTTCCTCCCCATTTCCCCCCCATTTCCTCCCCATTTCCTCCCCATTCCCTCCCCATTTCCCCCCAGGTTCTGCCCCAGCTCGGCCCCGCGGCACTGCACGAGCTCGAGACTGTCCTGGGAGAGGTGGCCCCGCCCTAGGCCCCGCCCCTCCCCTCCCATTGGCTGTCTCCTGCATGAGCCCCGCCCTCCCTCAGCGGTTGGCTCCTTGCTGCGCCCCTCGCCCCGCCCCTCCAGCGAAAGGAGTGTGGGCGGGGCCCCACCTGGCCCATCCCTCCTCATTGGTTGGTGGAGGGGGTGTGGCCATAGAGCATAGCCCCGCCCCCTGCCCTTCCCACAATGCCTTGTGCCCCAGTGAGGGGGAGGAGCCATGTTAATTGACAGCAATAATACCGCCCCCCCACCAGGGGGTGGGGCCTTTTAAGCACAAACCCCGCCCCTCTTTGACCGTCCCTCCAATCGCAGTGCTTCCAGTGGGGGCGGGGCCTCGCCATGCCCCGCCCCTTCCCCCTCCCCCTCAGGTGGGGCAATAAAGTGGCTTTTCCCACGCAGGGGGTGGGGCTCCGGCCTCGTGCTTGGGGGCGGGGCTGGGACTTGGGGGCGGGGCTGGGATTTGGGGCGGAGCTGGATATAAGGGGGCGGGGCTGGATTGGTGGGGCTGCATTTGGGGGCGGGGCTGGATTTAGGGGGCGGGGCTGGGGGCTGGGTGGCCAGCGGGGGGTTGGGGGGGGGGTGTTGGATTTTGGGGGGGTCACCCCAATTTGGGGGGGCTGGGGGCGTGTCCCGTGTCACGGCGGAGGGGCGGGGAGGAGCCTCGTTAAGGTAAGGAGGTGATTAAATGGTTAATTGGACCCAAACCCATGATGCATTCAACCAAAAAATGATGAATTCGACAACAACCCCCAATTAATTCTACCAAAAATAATGAGTTGACCCAAAAAATTATTAACTGACCCCAAACAGTAATTAATTAAAAAAAAAAATAATTGAACTGTAACATAATTAGTGGAAACAAAACCCAAATTAATTCAACCAAAATAATTCATTGTCCCCCCCCAAAAAACCCTTATTAATTCAACAACAACAAAAAATTTAAAAAACCCTCCCAATTAATTCAACCAAAAATAATTAACTCACCCAAAAAAAAAATTGACCCCAAAAATTATTAAGCCACAAGTTTATTAACCTCAAAAAATTAAGCAAAAAATTATTCATTGACCAAAAAAACCTTTATTATAAATTAAACAATAAAATTATTAATTGACCCCCAAAGTTATTAATTAACCCAGAAGATAATTAATTGACCCCAAAAGCTCTTAATTAAGCCCAAAAAATCATTAATTGACCCCAAAAAATTATTAAGCCAAAAGATTATTAATTCACCGCCAGTGTGCGGTAATCAGGAGTCACAACGAGTACTGAATTAAATCCCAAATTTACTCAAAACTCAGGAAGAAGGAAGGAAGGAGGGAAGGAAGGAAGGAAGACAGGGGAAGGGGAAGGGAAAGGAAAAGGAAAAAGAAAAGGAAAAAGAAAAGGAAAAAGAAAAGGAAAAAGAAAAGGAAAAAGAAAAGGAAAAAGAAAAGGAAAAGGAAGGAAAAGGAGGCCGCACGCCAAAACCGCGCGTTTCCCCTTTTTATCACCCAAAGTGCTCCCCGTAGGCAGGGTCTGCCCTCACCGAGAGGCGCAGTGTGCGCTCAGGAATGTTCCAGAAAGGAGTTGGTGGGGAAGACCAAGGCCCGTTGGAATTGGATCTGGCAAGGGAGGTGGAGGACAACCAGGAGGGGTTCTTCAGGCGCGGCGGCAGCAGAAGGCTCCCAGGCAACGCTACAGGCTTGGGGAAGAGCTGCCCGCTGGAAAAGGACCTTTGTGAGGAAAAACGTCTTCCCTCTGAGGGTGACCGAGCACTGGGACAGGCTGCCCAGAGAGGTTGTGGAGTCTTCTTCTCTGGAGAGATCCCAAACCCGCCTGGACACCGTCCTGTGCGACCTGCTCTGGGTGATCCTGCTTTGGCAGGGGGTTGGATGAGATGATCTCCGGAGGTTTCTTCCAACCCCTAGCAGTCTGTGAATCGCTGTTGGTCGACGGTGGCTGACCATGAGCCAGCAGCTTGCCCGGGCGGCCAAGGTGGCCAACAGCATCCTGGCTTGTATCAGCAATGGTGTGGCCAGCAGGACCAGAGCAGCGACCGTCCCCCCGTACTCAGCCTTGAATTCCGAGTTCAGTTTTGGGCCCCTCACTCTGAGAAGGACATTGAGGTGCTGGAGCGTGTCCGGAGAAGGGCAAGGAAGTGGGCAAGGGTCTGGAGCATAAGTCTGATGAGGAGCGGCTGAGGGACCTGGGGTTGTTGAGCCTGGAGAAGAGGAGGCTGAGGGGAGACCTGATGGCTCTCTACAACTACCTGGAAGGAGGTTGGAGCCAGGTGGGGTTGGTCTCTTCTCCCAAGCAACAAGCGACAGGACAAGAGGAAACGGCCTCAAGTTGCCTCAGGGGAGGTTTAGATTGGAGATGAGGAGAAATCTCTTCACCGAAAGAGTGGTCAGGCATTGGAACAGGCTGCCCAGGGAAGTGGTGGAGTCCCCGTCCCTGGAGGTATCTAAGAGACGCGTCGATGTGGTGCCTGGGGACATGGTTTAGTGGTTGAACTTGGCTGTGTTGGGTTAACAGTTGGACCCAACGATCTTAAAGGTCTTTTCCAAGCAAAACGATTCCATGATTCCACGCTTCTGTAGTTGCTGGGTAGCGAGGGCCAACTGCTGCCCAAGGGACTGGGGCCTGAGCTTGGTCATGTGCTCAGTAAGGCAAGATCAGCCCAAAGCCCAGACCATCAGGCAAAGACCGTGGCGATGAGGCCGTTCCAAGGTCAAGGCAAGAACACGGGTTGGGTTGAGGTTCAATGGTGGTAACCAGAGTCGGACACAACCCAGAGGTCCCTGGAGAAGCCAGGTGGGACGAGGTGGGTCCAAGGTCCACCTGAGAAGGTCAAGGTCCTGCTGAGGAGGCCCACGGTCATGTCAGGTTGCCCAGAGAGGTGGGAGATGCTCCATCCCTGGAAACATTCAAGGTCAGGTTGGATGGGGCGCGGAACAACATGGTCTGGTTGAAGATGTCCCTGCTCGTGGCCGGGATGAGGTGACCTTGAAAGGCCCCTTCCAACCCAAAACGTTCTACGAAGGGGCGGCGGCAGTCCCTTCACAGAGGGCAGCAGATCGGCAGGTGCCACGTGGCATCAGCAGTGGCCGTGTCACAATGGGCAGCATAGTCAGCAGGGGCCATGTCACCACGATGTCACAATGGGTCTGTGACACACAGGGGTATAAAAGGAGCTGCAGGGCGGTGGGTCTCACACCCTGGAGAAGTGTCCAGAGGACGAACAGAGATGAGTTCTGACAAGACTGTGCCCGCTAAGGAGCAACCCGTCCGCGTGAGGCAGAGAAAGATAGACTTCTGGGATGGGACGGAGCACACCTTCATCATGCCCAGCATCACCGATAAAGGTACAGGCGTCCACAGCCACTGCACGGACGTTGGGGTGACCAAGGGTTGTGGCATTGCCTTGGCGAGACTTGGGGGGTGTCTCCATCTGGGGCTGGGGACGGTGGTGACTCTGTATCTGCCAACGCATCGCGGTTCAGGGGCTGTTGGAGCGTCGAAAGCTGGCGGACACGGAGCGTGACCTGGTTTTCCTTTGCTTTCCAGAGAGAACAGCCATCTGGGATGCGGTGGCCAACTATATCCAAGAACAACTGCTGCTGCAGAAGGTGGGTCAACTCCTTGACCACCACCTTGTCCACAGGGTGGGGAGAGGGTGGTCCAGAGGGAGAGGACGCATCCCCAACATTGGACACTCTTAAGATTCAACTGGACGAGGTGCTGGGCCATCTTGTCTAGACCATGCTTTTGCCAAGAAAGGTTGGATCAGATGGTCCTTGAGGTCCATCCCTGGACAGGACCACCTCCAGCTCTTTCCTCCGGCCAGTCCTCACCCTTCTGCCCTTCCCTTCTCTTCTGCTTGCAGGGGGTCCGAATTGCCACCCTTGGCTCCTTTCATGTGGTCCCCACATGGATCCGGGTTGGGGACGAGGTGGTGATTATCCAGAGGCCCGTGTTTCGGCTGGCCAGGAACCTTGTGGTTGTCCACAACCTCAGGGACAACAAGGACTACCTGCCCGGTAAGCAGGAGGATTAAACCCTGGTTGGTTGCACGGTCATCACCTCCCTCCCCTGGATCCGAGACGCTTTGCTAAAGCAAACTGTCCTCTCTGCGGAGAAGGTCCAAAAATGGGGGGTTTTTGTGGGTGACTGCAACAGGCAGCCCTTGGGAAACCTTGGCCTGCAGAAGGAGCACTGGGTGAGCACCTCCATCCCTCTCGTGTGTTTTTACAGACAATAAGGAGCTGGAGGCCCTCAAATATGCCAAGGTGGCCGATGCCGCCTCGGTGTCCCGGCAGAAGGTGGAGAACTGTGTCCAAGGCACCATGTCCCTCCTCTCTTACTGCCTGTGGAAGGGGGAGAACGTCGCCCTTTTCCTGAAGGACATGGGGGTGCTCCTCATTGAAGGCACAAGGGTACAAATGAAGTATTACTATGAATTCCTGGAGAAGACCTCTGGGAAGAAAAGTTTGGAGAAAGCTGTTTTTAAGGTGAGCGTTTCGCTGAGGCCGTCCCGCCATCTTTGTGCTCCTCCGATAGCGAGTGCCTCAGCCATGCTGAGGACGTGCCACCATCTTCGTGCTCCTCCCTTGCAGGTCCCTTGGCTGCTGGACATGGTGGTGTCCCCGCTGGTGCCCGTGGCCTCGCTGACGTTTTCTGGCCGCATCATCCTCTTTCCCGAGTGAGTACGTTGGCGGCCGTAGCCGCTGTTTGATGCAGATGCCATGGAGACACCAGGCAGCGACTCTCCTTGATGTCCCCAAGGCGGCGTCGCTCCCCTAACGTAGATGCGATGGGAAAGACGGAAGAATTTAGGCGACGCTGTCTTCCCATCATGGCCTGGACTTTGTTGGTTGCTTCCATTTCCCAGGATGGTCCTTGGGGATGGGGCATGGTAGACTTGGGGAAAAATATGGTGGATTTGGGAAAAGCAACGGCCTGTACGGCAACACCAGTATCTGCCTGTGAGCAGATGGTTGCGGCAAGGCTTGGTGGTTCTCCTGCTCAGGTCTTCTCCTTGTCTCCAGGTTTGAAATGCAGGACGTGCCCAAACCACCACCCAGGGTTCTCAAGATCTCGAGCCAAGGCCCTGGTGAGGACAAAGGGATGAGAAGAATGAAGTTGCCACCTCTTGGGCAAGGTTGGAAAGTGAAAGCAACTCCCGGCTCCTTCCCGTAGCGTGTGGGCAACCAATGCTGCGATGGTGGCTACCAGGGGAGCGGAACGGCTCCTTTGGAGGTTTTGGGGAATGCTCTTCTGATGAGGTGTCTCCTTTCTGGTTCCAGCGGGACCTTCTGGTTTTCGGTTTCCTGCTCCTCCAAACTCGATGAACAATGAAACACCGCTGTTCTGGCAAATCACGGTGCCGAAGAAGAGGAAAAAATCTCGGGTCAGGTGAGGCCGAAGGCTCAGGGCTGGCGTCCGCACGCGGGGTCGTTATGCCCAGAGAGGTGGGGAGGTGCCTCGTCCTTGGAAAAGTTCAAGGCCAGGGTTGGACGGGGCTCAGAGCAACCTGGCCTGGTTGGGGCAGGATGCGGCCCCAAGCCCATCGTGTCTTCTCCCGTCGTGTCCTTCCAGACGGCAGCCGGTGAGCCTGGAGAACTCCTCGGGAAAAAAACGGGCAGTGAACAGCCAATCCAAGAGCCGATGCAAATCCAGAGGTCCAACATCAGCAAAACCTCGGAGGGACGAAGGAGCAGGAGGACGAGGAAGAGGAGCAGGAGGACGAGGAGGAGGAGCAGGAGGACGAGGAGGAGGAGCAGGAGGACGAGGAGGAGAAGGAGAAGGAGGAGCAGAGAGAGTGGTGGAAAAATTCCTCACTGACATCGCCACGCTGAAGGCGGCGAAAGCCAAACCCAAATATTCTTGGGAATCCTCGACCTTCCTGACGCCCATCATAGCCATCTTATCGGCAACGAGCTCCGAGACCAGCTTGCATGAGGAACCCACCTCCAAGGTCCTCCTACGGCCGCCTCCGAGACCGAAGTGACCGAAAAGCTGATGTTCAGCCCCCAAAATAAATTTGTCGAGGCCCCAGTTGGAGCGTTTGGGAGAGAGATAAATGGTGAAAACGTAGAGAAATGGCCAAAAAAGCGGCGAATTTCAGAAACTGTTGGCAAGCAGAACGGGGGTAAGAAGGGTTTTAGGGTTGGCCGTTGCTCTGAGATCAAGCCAAGGTGGTGGTGTTGGACGTCGGGTCATCTCGGGGACCTTCCCTCAGGAACTTTTCCATGCGAGGCACCTTCTCCATGGCCGTTATGGAAAGAAATCTGCTTTTTGGGAGGAAAAAGAGGGGAGGGATGGAGGCCACCTGAGCCTTCGCCCAAAGCCGTGAGGGTCCGAAGCCCAAGAGTGAGGGTCTAAAGCCTCATTTTGGGGGGTCCAAACCCTCATTTGAGGGTCTAAATGCTCAGTCTGGGGGGTCCTAAGCCTTATTTTGGAGTCTAAAGCCTCATCGCAGGGTCCAAAGCTTCAGTTTTAGTTTTCTAAACTAAGCCAAGTCTGGCTTTGGGGGGTTTTAAGGTTCCAAACCCTGTTTGTAGGGTTGAAATCTTCATTTTTTTAAATCGAAACTCTCATTTTTGTGGTCCAAACCTTCACTTTTTGGATCCAAGCTTTCTTTTAAGATTCCAAAGCCTCACTGTAGGGTCCAAAGCCTCATTTTAGGGTCTAAATGCTCATTCTGGAGAGTCTACAGCCTTAATTTGGAGTCTAAAATCTCATGTTAGGGTCCAAATCCTCATTTTGTGGTCCAAAGCCTCATTTTGGGGGGGTCCAAAGCCACATTTTAGGGTACCAAGCCTCATTTTTAGGATCTAAAGCCTCAGTTTTAGTCTACTAGTTTAGTTTTCCTAAGCTAAGCTGTGTCTGGTTTTGGGGGTTTACAGGTCCCAAACCCTCATTTTAGGGTCTCAGCCTTAATTTCTGCGGTCCAAATCCTCCTTTTTGGTGTCCAAACATACTTTTGTGGGGGTTCCAAACCCTCATATTGCGGGTCCAAACCTTCATTTTGAGGTCCAAACCGTCATTTTGTGAGGTCCAAAGCCTCATTTTGTGAGGCCCAAAGTCTGATTTTGGGGGCCCAAACTTTCATTTTGGGGTCCACCCCCCCCATTTCGGGGTTCCAACCCCTCATGGTAGGGTCCAAACCCTCATTTTTGGGGTCCCAACAGTCATTTTTGGGTTCCACACCCTCAGGTTTGGGGTCCAAACCTTCATTTTTGGGGTTCAAAGCCTCCTTTGGAGGGCTCCAAACCTTCATTTTGGCTCCAAATCCTCATTTGAGGGTCTAACCCCTCATTTTGGGGGTCCAAACCTTCATTTTTGAGTTCCAAACTCTCAGTTTTGGGGTCCAACCCCTCATGTTAGGGTCTAACCCCCCAGTTTTGGTGTCCAAACCCTCATTTGTGGGGTGCCACCCCCCATTTTGGGGATCCAACCCCTCGTGCTAGGGTCCAAACCCTCAGTTTTCTGGGGTCCAAACCCTCAATTTTGGGGTCCAAACCTTCATTTTTGGGTTGAAAGCCTCCTTTTGGGGGCTCCAAACCTTCATTTTGAGGTCCAAACCCTCATTGTAGGGTCCAAAGTCTTGTTTTGTGAGGTCCAGAGCCTGATTTTGGGGGCCCAAACTTTCAATTTGGTGTCCAACCCCCCATTTTGGGGTTCCAACCTTCATTTTTGGGGCCCAAACCTTAATTTTTGGGGTCCCAACAGTAATTGTTGGGTTCCAAACCCTCAGGTTTGGGGTCCAAACCTTCATTTTTGGGGTTCAAAGCCTCCGTTGGAGGGCTCCAAACCTTCATTTTGGCTCCAAATCCTCATTTGAGGGTGTAACCCCTCATTTTGGGGGTCCAAACCCTCAGTTTTGGGTCCAAACCCTCACTTTAGGGGCCCACATCCTCCTCTACCTGGCCGAAGTGACGTTCCAAACCCTGAATTGGGGTCCAGAAGCCCCAAGTTTGGGGTCTCGGTGCTGCTCTCCGCTCCTCTGCCCCCCCCATCGCCCCCCCTTAACGCAATGGTTCCCCCCATCTCCCCCAATGGTCTCGCCCTCTGCCCCCCCCCCCCCAATCACCGCAATGGTCTCCCCCATCACGGCCGTTACACTCCCGCGCTCCGGTGTGCGCATGCGCAGCGCTCTCCTCACAGCCCAGGTCCTGTCAGGGCGGCAGCGATCACCTCCCGGTCCCGGGCTCCCACCACCACCATCCCCGATTAATCCGCTCACAAGGTCTATATCGCGATAATGGCAACCTGGCGGGGAAGGGAGAGTTTGGGGGAAGGGAAGGGGAAAGGGGGAAGAAGGGAAGGAAAAGGAAAAGGAAGGAAAAGGAGGCTGTGCCCTTCCCTTCCTTCCCTTCTCTTCCGCTTGCAGGGGTCCGAATTGGCACCCTTGGCTCCTTTGATGTGGTCCCCGCATGGATCCGGGTTGGGGACGAGGTGGTGATTATCCAGAGGCCCGTGTTTCAGCTGGCAAGGGAACCTCGTGGTTGTCCACAACCTCAGGGACAACAAGGACTACCTGCCTGGTAAGCAGGAGGATTAAACCCTGGTTGGTTGCACGGTCATCACCTCCCTCCCCTGGATCCGAGACGCTTTGCTAAAGCAAACTGTCCTCTCTGCGGAGAAGGTCCAAAAATGGGGGGTTTTTGTGGGTGACTGCAACAGGCAGCCCTTGGGAAACCTTGGCCTGCAGAAGGAGCACTGGGTGAGCACCTCCATCCCTCTCGTGTGGCTTTACAGACTATAAGGAGCTGGAGGCCCTCAAATACGCCAAGGTGGCCGATGCCGCCTCGGTGTCCCGGCAGAAGGTGGAGAACTGTGTCCAAGGCACCATGTCCCTCCTCTCTTACTGCCTGTGGAAGGGGGAGAACGTCGCCCTTTTCCTGAAGGACGTGGGGGTGCTCCTCATCGAAGGCACGAGGGTACAAATGAAGTAGTACTGTGAATTCCTGGAGAAGACCTCTGGGAAGAAAAGTTTGGAGAAAGCTGTTTTTACGGTGAGCGTTTCACTGAGGCCGTCCCGCCATCTTTGTGCTCCTCCGATAGCGAGTGCCTCAGCCACGCTGAGGACGTGCCACCATCTTCGTGCTCCTCCCTTGCAGGTCCCTTGGCTGCTGGACATGGTGGTGTCCCCGCTGGTGCCCGTGGCCTCGCTGACGTTTTCTGGCCGCATCATCCTCTTTCCCGAGTGAGTACGTTGGCGGCCGTAGCCGCTGTTTGATGCAGATGCCATGGAGACACCAGGCAGCGACTCTCCTTGATGTCCCCAAGGCGGCGTCGCTCCCCTACTGTAGATGCGATGGGAAAGACGGAAGAATTTAGGCGACGCTGTCTTCCCATCATGGCCTGGACTTTGTTGGTTGCTTCCATTTCCCAGGATGGTCCTTGGGGATGGGGCATGGTAGACTTGGGGAAAAATATGGTGGATTTGGGAAAAGCAACGGCCTGTACGGCAACACCAGTATCTGCCTGTGAGCAGATGGTTGCGGCAAGGCTTGGTGGTTCTCCTGCTCAGGTCTTCTCCTTGTCTCCAGGTTTGAAATGCAGGACGTGCCCAAACCACCACCCAGGGTTCTCAAGATCTCGAGCCAAGGCCCTGGTGAGGACAAAGGGATGAGAAGAATGAAGTTGCCACCTCTTGGGCAAGGTTGGAAAGTGAAAGCAACTCCCGGCTCCTTCCCGTAGCGTGTGGGCAACCAATGCTGCGATGGTGGCTACCAGGGGAGCGGAACGGCTCCTTTGGAGGTTTTGGGGAATGCTCTTCTGATGAGGTGTCTCCTTTCTGGTTCCAGCGGGACCTTCTGGTTTTCGGTTTCCTGCTCCTCCAAACTCGATGAACAATGAAACACCGCTGTTCTGGCAAATCACGGTGCCGAAGAAGAGGAAAAAATCTCGGGTCAGGTGAGGCCGAAGGCTCAGGGCTGGCGTCCGCACGCGGGGTCGTTATGCCCAGAGAGGTGGGGAGGTGCCTCGTCCTTGGAAAAGTTCAAGGCCAGGGTTGGACGGGGCTCAGAGCAACCTGGCCTGGTTGGGGCAGGATGCGGCCCCAAGCCCATCGTGTCTTCTCCCGTCGTGTCCTTCCAGACGGCAGCCGGTGAGCCTGGAGAACTCCTCGGGAAAAAAACGGGCAGTGAACAGCCAATCCAAGAGCCGATGCAAATCCAGAGGTCCAACATCAGCAAAACCTCGGAGGGACGAAGGAGCAGGAGGACGAGGAGGAGGAGCAGGAGGACGAGGAGGAGGAGCAGGAGGACGAGGAGGAGAAGGAGAAGGAGGAGCAGAGAGAGTGGTGGAAAAATTCCTCACTGACATCGCCACGCTGAAGGCGGCGAAAGCCAAACCCAAATATTCTTGGGAATCCTCGACCTTCCTGACGCCCATCATAGCCATCTTATCGGCAACGAGCTCCGAGACCAGCTTGCATGAGGAACCCACCTCCAAGGTCCTCCTACGGCCGCCTCCGAGACCGAAGTGACCGAAAAGCTGATGTTCAGCCCCCAAAATAAATTTGTCGAGGCCCCAGTTGGAGCGTTTGGGAGAGAGATAAATGGTGAAAATGTAGAGAAATGGCCAAAAAAGCGGCGAATTTCAGAAACTGTTGGCAAGCAGAACGGGGGTAAGAAGGGTTTTAGGGTTGGCCGTTGCCCTGAGATCAAGCCAAGGTGGTGGTGTTGGACGTCGGGTCATCTCGGGGACCTTCCCTCAGGAACTTTTCCATGTGAGGCACCTTCTCCATGGCCGTTATGGAAAGAAATCTGCTTTTTGGGAGGAAAAAGAGGGGAGGGATGGAGGCCACCTGAGCCTTTGCCCAAAGCCATGAGGGTCCGAAGCCCAAGAGTGAGGGTCTAAAGCCTCATTTTGGGGGGTCCAAACCCTCATTTGAGGGTCTAAATGCTCAGTCTGGGGGGTCCTAAGCCTTATTTTGGAGTCTAAAGCCTCATCGCAGGGTCCAAAGCTTCAGTTTTAGTTTTCTAAACTAAGCCAAGTCTGGCTTTGGGGGGTTTTAAGGTTCCAAACCCTGTTTGTAGGGTTGAAATCTTCATTTTTTTAAATCGAAACCCTCATTTTTGCGGTCCAAACCTTCACTTTTTGGATCCAAGCTTTCTTTTAAGATTCCAAAGCCTCACTGTAGGGTCCAAAGCGTCATTTTAGGGTCTAAATGCTCGTTCTGGAGAGTCTACAGCCTTAATTTGGAGTCTAAAATCTCATGTTAGGGTCCAAATCCTCATTTTGTGGTCCAAAGCCTCATTTTGGGGGGGTCCAAAGCCACATTTTAGGGTACCAAGCCTCATTTTTAGGATCTAAAGCCTCAGTTTTAGTCTACTAGTTTAGTTTTCCTAAGCTAAGCTGTGTCTGGTTTTGGGGGTTTACAGGTCCCAAACCCTCATTTTAGGGTCTCAGCCTTAATTTCTGCGGTCCAAATCCTCCTTTTTGGTGTCCAAACATACTTTTGTGGGGGTTCCAAACCCTCATATTGCGGGTCCAAACCTTCATTTTGAGGTCCAAACCGTCATTTTGTGAGGTCCAAAGCCTCATTTTGTGAGGCCCAAAGTCTGATTTTGGGGGCCCAAACTTTCATTTTGGGGTCCACCCCCCCCATTTCGGGGTTCCAACCCCTCATGGTAGGGTCCAAACCCTCATTTTTGGGGTCCCAACAGTCATTTTTGGGTTCCACACCCTCAGGTTTGGGGTCCAAACCTTCATTTTTGGGGTTCAAAGCCTCCTTTGGAGGGCTCCAAACCTTCATTTTGGCTCCAAATCCTCATTTGAGGGTCTAACCCCTCATTTTGGGGGTCCAAACCTTCATTTTTGAGTTCCAAACTCTCAGTTTTGGGGTCCAACCCCTCATGTTAGGGTCTAACCCCCCAGTTTTGGTGTCCAAACCCTCATTTGTGGGGTGCCACCCCCCATTTTGGGGATCCAACCCCTCGTGCTAGGGTCCAAACCCTCAGTTTTCTGGGGTCCAAACCCTCAATTTTGGGGTCCAAACCTTCATTTTTGGGTTGAAAGCCTCCTTTTGGGGGCTCCAAACCTTCATTTTGAGGTCCAAACCCTCATTGTAGGGTCCAAAGTCTTGTTTTGTGAGGTCCAGAGCCTGATTTTGGGGGCCCAAACTTTCAATTTGGTGTCCAACCCCCCATTTTGGGGTTCCAACCTTCATTTTTGGGGCCCAAACCTTAATTTTTGGGGTCCCAACAGTAATTGTTGGGTTCCAAACCCTCAGGTTTGGGGTCCAAACCTTCATTTTTGGGGTTCAAAGCCTCCGTTGGAGGGCTCCAAACCTTCATTTTGGCTCCAAATCCTCATTTGAGGGTGTAACCCCTCATTTTGGGGGTCCAAACCCTCAGTTTTGGGTCCAAACCCTCACTTTAGGGGCCCACATCCTCCTCTACCTGGCCGAAGTGACGTTCCAAACCCTGAATTGGGGTCCAGAAGCCCCAAGTTTGGGGTCTCGGTGCTGCTCTCCGCTCCTCTGCCCCCCCATCGCCCCCCCTTAACGCAATGGTTCCCCCCATCTCCCCCAATGGTCTCGCCCTCTGCCCCCCCCCCCCCCAATCACCGCAATGGTCTCCCCCATCACGGCCGTTACACTCCCGCGCTCCGGTGTGCGCATGCGCAGCGCTCTCCTCACAGCCCAGGTCCTGTCAGGGCGGCAGCGATCACCTCCCGGTCCCGGGCTCCCACCACCACCATCCCCGATTAATCCGCTCACAAGGTCTATATCGCGATAATGGCAACCTGGCGGGGAAGGGAGAGTTTGGGGGAAGGGAAGGGGAAAGGGGGAAGAAGGGAAGGAAAAGGAAAAGGAAGGAAAAGGAGGCTGTGCCCTTCCCTTCCTTCCCTTCTCTTCCGCTTGCAGGGGTCCGAATTGGCACCCTTGGCTCCTTTGATGTGGTCCCCGCATGGATCCGGGTTGGGGACGAGGTGGTGATTATCCAGAGGCCCGTGTTTCGGCTGGCAAGGGAACCTCGTGGTTGTCCACAACCTCAGGGACAACAAGGACTACCTGCCTGGTAAGCAGGAGGATTAAACCCTGGTTGGTTGCACGGTCATCACCTCCCTCCCCTGGATCCGAGACGCTTTGCTAAAGCAAACTGTCCTCTCTGCGGAGAAGGTCCAAAAATGGGGGGTTTTTGTGGGTGACTGCAACAGGCAGCCCTTGGGAAACCTTGGCCTGCAGAAGGAGCACTGGGTGAGCACCTCCATCCCTCTCGTGTGTTCTTACAGACAATAAGGAGCTGGAGGCCCTCAAATACGCCAAGGTGGCCGATGCCGCCTCGGTGTCCCGGCAGAAGGTGGAGAACTGTGTCCAAGGCACCATGTCCCTCCTCTCTTACTGCCTGTGGAAGGGGGAGAACGTCGCCCTTTTCCTGAAGGACGTGGGGGTGCTCCTCATCGAAGGCATGAGGGTACAAATGAAGTAGTACTGTGAATTCCTGGAGAAGACCTCTGGGAAGAAAAGTTTGGAGAAAGCTGTTTTTAAGGTGAGCGTTTCGCTGAGGCCGTCCCGCCATCTTTGTGCTCCTCCGATAGCGAGTGCCTCAGCCACGCTGAGGACGTGCCACCATCTTCGTGCTCCTCCCTTGCAGGTCCCTTGGCTGCTGGACATGGTGGTGTCCCCGCTGGTGCCCGTGGCCTCGCTGACGTTTTCTGGCCGCATCATCATCATCCTCTTTCCCGAGTGAGTACGTTGGCGGCCGTAGCCGCTGTTTGATGCTCGTTCTGGAGAGTCTAAAGCCTTAATTTGGAGTCTAAAATCTCATGTTAGGGTCCAAAACCTCATTTTGTGGTCCAAAGCCTCATTTTGGGGGGTCCAAACCTGTCCTTCTAGATCAGTCACTCGTGAATGGAGAAGGTCTCATAGGAGAAGTAGCAATTGGTGGCCATCTTGACCATAGTGACCGCAAAGCGGTAGAATTTAAAATCTTTGGCGATAGGAGGAAAACTGCCACCAAAACTTCAACCCTGGCTACGGGGAGAGCAGACTTCAGGCTGCTTGGGGAACTAGTCAGTCAGGTCCTCTGGGAAACATCTCTTGATGGCATCGGGGTCCATCAGTGGTGGTCACTTTTTAAGGGCCACCTCCTAAGAGCTGAGGAACGGGCGATTCCAAAATGCCGCAAGTCAAGCAGGCGGGGCAGAAGGCCGGCTTGGCTGAACAAGGATCTTCTTCTAGAGCTTAGGTGGAAGAAGAAAGCGTACGGCCGCTGGACGCAGGGTCAGGCGACGTGGGAGGACTACAGGGACGCTGGCTCGCCTTCGTAGGGAGAAAATTCGTGCGGCCAAAGCTCAGAGTTGAAGCTGGCCAGGACTGTGGGGGACAATTAAAAGGGCTTTTTAAAATATGTTAATAACAAAAGGAGGAGCGGAGAGAATATCGGCTCGTTACTCGACGAGAACGGTCACCTGACAAACAGGGACGTAGACAAAGCAGAGACGTTTGATGCCTTCTTCACCTCTGTCTTCAACGCTGATGACGGGCTCTGGGACCCCAGATGCCCCGAGTTGGGGGACCGTGACTGCAGTAACGATAAACTCCCAGCTGACCCTGAAATCGTGCGGGACTTGCTGCTCCACCCGGATGCGTACAAGTCCATGGGATCTGATGGGATTCATCCCAGGGTGCTCAGGGAGCTGGCTGATGTCATCGCGACACTTCTCTCAATTATTTTTCCAACGGTCTCGGGAATCTGGCGAGGTCCCGGTTGACTGGAAGCTGGCAGACGTCGTTCCAATCTTCAAGAAGGGCAAGAACGAAGACCCCCGTCAGTCTCACTTCAGTGCCCGGTAAAATCAGGGAGGAAATTACGCTGGGAGTTACCGAAAAACACCCGAAGGACGACGCAGTCGCTGGTCACAGCCAACACGGGGTCGTGAGGGGAAGGGCCTAACAAACTTTGTTTCCTTGTACGATGAGGTCACCCGTCTGGTTGACCAAGGCAAGCCAGCTGATGTCATTTCTTTTATTTTTTTTTATTTTTTTTTTTAGATTTCAATAAAGCTTTCCATAACCGTCTCTCACAGCATCCTTCTGGAGAAAACATCCGGCACACGGTTTGACAAAACCATGGTGCCGTGGGCGAGCAACTGGCTGACGGGTCGGGCCCAAAGAGTTCCGGTAAACGGGGTGACATCGGGCTGGCGGCCGGTCACTAGTGGGGTTCCCCAGGGCTCCATTTTAGGGTCGCTTCTCTTTAACGTTTCCGTAAACGACTCGAAGGTGTCGTGAGCAAGTTTGCGGCTGACACCAAACTGGGAGGAGCCGTCGGTTGCGTCGAGGGTGGGTGCAGAGAGATCTGGGTATATCTGTCGTATTTACACGCGGATATTACGGATATCCGTCACGGTAATTGGTCCCAGTTTCTTCGCCCAGTACGCAAACTGGAACGCTCGGTTCCTTTCTCCGCCTTTCGAGTAGGGGGGATAATTTGGGGGGGGGGGGGGAACGACCCCGGCCCAAGTTCCCTTCCCTCCCCCCCCAGTTTCTGGATATTTCCGCCTAACGAAGCGACGAAAAGGTTCTGGTTGCGCCAAATTGGGCCTTCGGGTACGGGCCCGTCGTTTTGGCTACAAGGACACGCTGGTCAGGGAGATGAGGGACACTATGACACGTGGGGACACCATGGCCATGGGGACACCGTGACCCGAGGGGACGGGGGACACCATGATCCATGGGATGAGGGACACCATGACCCATGGGGATGAGGGACACTGTGACCCACGGGGACACCACATCCATGGGGACACCATGACCCATTGGGGATGAGGGACACCATGTCCCAAGGGGACACCATGACCCACAGGGATGAGGGACACCATGACGCATAGGGACACCCTGGCCATGTGGACACCCTGGCGTGGGGATGAGGGACACCATGTTCAAGGGGACACAACATCCATGGGGACACCCTGGCATGGGGATGAGGGACACCATGTCCATGGGGACACCATGACCCAAGGAGACACCGTGACCCATGGGGATGAGGGACACCATGACCCAAGGGGTCACCACGTCCATGGGGATGAGGGACACCACGTCTAAGGGGATACCATGACCCATGGGGACACCATGACCCAAGGGGACACCATGACCCATGGGGACACCACGTCCATGGGGATGAGGGACACCACGTCCAAGGGGACGCCACGTCCATGGGGAGGAGGGACACCATGTCCAAGGGGACACCATGACCCATGGGGATGAGGGACACCACGTCCAAGGGGACACCACGTCCAAGGGGACACCATGACCCATGGGGACACCCCGTCCCTGTGGACACCCCGTCCCGGCCGGTGCGCATGCGCAGACCTCCTTCCCCGTCCCATCCGGGAGCTGTGCGCATGCGCCCCTCCCCTCCCGCGCCTGGTGCGGGCTGTGCGCATGCGCCCCCGGCGCCGCGCGGGAGGGGCGGGGATATGCAAATAGCCGGGCGTGAGGCGGAGGTGAGGGGGCAGCAGCTCAGGTCCGGGGGCGGCTGATGTCACCGGCCGTGTCACCCGTGATGTCACCACTGACCTTCCACCCCCCCCTTCCCCCCCCCCCCCCCCGGCGGGGTCCCCCCTCACCCGGTGGGGGTTGGGGGGGGGGGGTCCCGGTGTCCCGGGGGTCACCGCTGTCACCTGCGGGCTCTGCTGCTACCCGAGGGCTGTGGGGGCCTGGTGAGGGGGTCCCGTGGGTGCTGAGGGTGCTCTGTGGGTGCTGAGAGTGTCCTGTGGGGTCCCATGGGTGCTGAGAGTGCCCTGTGGGTACTGAGGGTGCCCTGTGGGGTCCCGTGGGTGCTGAGGGTCCCGTGGGTGCTGAGGGTGCCCTGTGGGTGCTGAGGGTGCTCTGTGGGGTCCCATGGGTGCTGAGGGTCCCATGGGTGCTGAGGGGTCCCATGGGTGCTGAGGGTGCCCTGTGGGGTCCCATGGGTGCTGAGAGTGCCCTGTGGGTGCTGAGGGTGCCCTGTGGGGTCCCATGGGTGCTGAGGGTCCCGTGGGTGCTGAGGGTGCCCTGTGGGTGCTGAGGGTGCCCTGTGGGGTCCCGTGGGTGCTGAGGGTGCCCTGTGGGTGCTGAGGGTGCTCTGTGGGGTCCCATGGGTGCTGAGGGTCCCGTGGGTGCTGAGGGTGCCCTGTGGGGTCCCGTGGGTGCTGAGAGTGCCCTGTGGGTGCTGAGGGTGCCCTGTGGGGTCCCATGGGTGCTGAGGGTGCCCTGTGGGTGCTGAGGGTGCCCTGTGGGGTCCCATGGGTGCTGAGGGTCTCATGGGTGCTGAGGGTGCTCTGTGGGGTCCCATGGGTGCTGAGGGTCCCGTGGGTGCTGAGGGTGCCCTGTGGGTGCTGAGGGTGCCCTGTGGGGTCCCATGGGTGCTGAGGGTGCTCTGTGGGTGCTGAGGGTGCCCTGTGGGGTCCCATGGGTGCTGAGAGTGCCCTGTGGGTGCTGAGGGTGCCCTGTGCGGTCCCATGGGTGCTGAGGGTGCTGAGAGTGCCCTGTGGGTGCTGAGGGTGCCCTGTGGGGTCCCATGGGTGCTGAGGGTCCCGTGGGTGCTGAGGGTGCCCTGTGCGGTCCCGTGGGTGCTGAGGGTGCCCTGTGGGGTCCCATGGGTGCTGTGGGTGCCCTTCCCCCGTGGCTGCAGAGCCCGGCCTGCCTCCCCACGCTGCTCTCCGCAGGCTGCAGCCCCTCTCGCCCCTCCTTCTGCTCCAGCCCGGGGGGCTGCAGAGTGTCGTGTGTCCCCCCCCCCATCTTCTCACCCCAGCCCTGACCTTGACCTTGGACTTCTCGCAGAAGCCCCCCACCCCGTAGCCCCTCCCCCGCTACCAAACCCTTCCCACGCAAACCCCAATAGACATGGGGACCCCCCCACTGCGGGGACCCCCAGGGACCCCCCTGACCATGGGGACCCCCCCCTCCATGGGGACCCCCAGGGACCCCCCGGCCATGGGGACCCCCCCCACCATGGGGACCCCCAGGGACCCCCTGACCATGGGGACCCACCCCCCACCGTGGGGACACCAAGGGACCCCCCCAGCCACGGGGACCCCCCCACCGTGGGGACCCCCAGGGACCCCCCTGACCATGGGGACCCCCCGCCATGGGGACCCCCCCCACCCCACCATGGGGACCCCCAGGGACCCCCTTGACCATGGGGACCCCCCCCCACCGTGGGGACCCCAAGGGACCCGCCCCGGCCATGGGGACACCTGGATCACAGCCCGGCATCCGCGTCACAGTGATGTCAGCACACGCCCCCCCACCCCACCCCCCTGGCCCGGTGCCCCCCCCGGGTCTGGCCTTGGGGGGGAGGGGGAGGGGCGCTGCCAAAACTCGTGGAAGCACCACCCCCCCATGAGTTAACGGGGGGAGGGGCAGGAAGGGGACACCCCCACAGCCGGGACCCCCCCACGTGTGTGCGCCCCCCCCCCCCATGCGGGGTCCCCCCTCACCCGGTGGGGGGTCCCGGTGTCCCCTCCCCCCCACTTGGCTCCCTCTGGGTGGGGGGGGGCAGAGGCTGAATTCCAGGTAAAACCCGTTGGGTTTTCGGGGGGGGGGGGGGCAAAGGCTGTGGAGCGATGCGTGGGGGGAGGGGTGGGGGTGGGGGGGGTGAGGGCATCCCGCGAGGAGCTCATGGCGCGGGGACGCCCGTGACGTGACGTAAGCGTAGCCGAAACGACGGGCCCGTACCCGAAGGCCCGATTCGGTGTGACCAGAACCTTTTCGTCGCTTCGTTAGGCGGAAATATCCAGAAACTGGGGGGGGGGGAAGGTAACTTGGGCCAGGGTGTCGTGTCCCCCCCCCCCCAAATTATCCCCCCGGATAAAGGAACCGAGCGTTCCAGTTTGCGTACTGGGCGAAGAAACCGGGACCAGTTAGAGGAACGCGCCCAAAGGAAACGCCTGCCGCTTCCCGCGATAATCGGCGTTAACGAGTTTCCCCGTTAATCCCGAACGTGCGCCGACGGGGTCCGGATGGGACGAGGCTTTTGAATCGCGACGGATCCGCGGGATTTTCTCGCCCCTCCTCCGGACCGAAGAATTCCGAGGACGTTCCCTGCGACGGGCGAAAGGCGTTTCTCTTGGTTTTTTGTCGCGATCGAAGATTTGGGTTAGCCTCCGCGACGTGAGCTACGGTTGCCGGAACCGTGACTGAAGAATTCTCAAGAACGCCGGGTTTTAACGCGTTGCCGTTTCGTCAACTTTCGGGTCGTGGCTTTTGTCGTATCCGTGTCGCGACGGGTAAGAAACTTTCGACGGATGGCGGGGGGGGGGGATATTAAAGAAAAATCTCCCCTAGGGCGTATTTTAAAATGTTGGAAAGAAATCGGAAGGGACCCGCTTATAAAAAGACGATTAATCGAGTATCGTAACGGGCGCTGGCCAATGTAGAAATTGGATGAGCAGGAAAAACGGCCCCAAAATAAGAATTTGGAAAACAACACGGCGTCACGACGGGTGTTGTTTCGTAGAAAGGAGAAGAGACGGGGTGAGGTACCTCCCGTTGCTTCGTTTTTCACCTCGCGAGATCCTCCGGAGCGACTGCGGGACTGTGGGTTTATCCCGGCCGAGGCGCCCGTTAAGTAAATTGGAAATGCCGATTGCCTTTAACGATGACGAAGTTCCGTCGTTAATCCCGGAATCTAAAGCCGTGGAGGCGAGAGCTTTTACGTTGCGGGAATCAACCTAAGGCTAACGAAGGAATTCCCGAGGAGGCGGAGAACGCAGCGACGCCTTCGGCGAGGTCGCGGGTAGATCGGGAAGAGCGGAATCCGTAAGGATTATCCTTAAACCCGGAATAAATCTGGTAAGACGAACTCGAGGATTCCGAAAATAGCCTGATAATCTTTGGAAAGAATTAATTAGAAATAAGGAAAAGAAACCGTCCCGGAGGAGTTACGCCGCGGTAATGGGGATGGTGTCCTATCGGCAGCGGAAACCTGGCAGGAGCGCGCGCGCAAACGACTGCAAGCTCGTTAAGCTTCTTAAGGCCAAGGAGGACCTTTCGGAGCCTGGGGGGGAAAAAAAATAAAAAATAAATCAAATAAAGCTTTAATGACGGCGCCTGCCAGATTTATCTGAACCCGTCGGACTCTTCGAAAGGCAGCATCTCGCTTACATATCGAGCGACGCTGTTGGAGCAAGATGACGGAGGGCTCAAAGTCACCTCCAAGATGATGTAGGGCTCAAAGTTGATGATGTAGAGCTCAAAGTCACCTACGGGATGACGTAGAGCTCCAAGTCACCTCCAAGATAACGTAGGGCTCAAAGTCGATGACGTAGAGCTCCAAGTCACCTCCAAGATGACGTAGAGCTCAAAGTCGATGATGTAGAGCTCCAAGTCACCTATGGGATGATGTAGAGCTCCAAGTCACCTCCAAGATGACGTAGAGCTCAAAGTCGATGATGTAGAGCTCCAAATCACCTCCAAGATGACGTAGAGCTCAAAGTCGATGACATAGAGCTCCAAGTCACCTATGGGATGATGTAGAGCACAAAGTCACCTCCAAGATGACATAGGGCTCAAAGTCGATGACGTAGAGCTCCAAGTCACCTCCAAAATGATGCAGGGCTCCAAGTCACCTCCAAGATGACGTAGAGCTCAAAGTCGATGACGTAGAGCTCCAAGTCACCTCCAAGATGATGTAGAGCTCAAAGTCGATGACGTAGAGCTCCAAGTCACCTATGGGATGATGTAGAGCACAAAGTCACCTCCAAGATGACATAGGGCTCAAAGTCGATGACGTAGAGCTCCAAGTCACCTCCAAAATGATGCAGGGCTCCAAGTCACCTCCAAGATGACGTAGAGCTCAAAGTCGATGACGTAGAGCTCAAAGTCACCTCCAAGATGACGTAGAGCTCCAAGTCACCTCTGCTGTCACTCCGGCTACGGGTTTTTTTTTTTTTTTAACCCGGAATGAGGAAAGCGAGGAGCCCAACTACAGACGCCGCGGGGGCCGAGGCGCGTCAGCGCAGAGAGCGGAACCGATGGGCGCTGACATCAGGCCTCGAGAGCGGCGAAAGGGGTAAAATACACAGACGGGCCGCAGATAACGGCGTCGGCGCGGCGCGCGGCGCTCGTGGAGGCAGTTCGGGAAGAGGGAGGATTGGCGTCGGCACGGGGGTCTTCGATTGGGCGCCGAGAAGAAATTTGGAAAAAAAGGATTAAAAAAAGAGTGAAAAAAAGAATGAAAAAAAGAACGGAAAAAAGAACGAAAAAAAGAATGAAAAAAAGAATGAAAAAAGAATTTAAAAAAGAATTTAAAAAAGAATTTAAAAAAGAATTTGAAAAAGAATTTTAAAAATAATAAAAATAAAAAATAATTAAAACAATAATTAAACAAATAAAAATAATAAAAATTAAAAAATAATAAAATTTAAAAAATTAAAAAAATTAAAAATAAAAATAATAAAAATAAAAATAATAAAAATAAAAATAAAAAATAAAAATAAAAATAATAAAAATTAAAAATAATAAAAAATTAAAAAATTAAAAATTAAAAATAATAAAAATAATAATAAAAAATAAAAATAATAATAAAAATAAAAATTAAAATAAAAATTAAAAATAATAAATTTTTAAAATAAAAATAATAAAAAATAAAAAATAGTAAAAATAATAAAAAATTAAAAATAATAAAAATAAAAATAATAAAAAAATTTAAAAAATGATAAAAATTTAAAAAAGAAAAAATTTAAAAAAGTAAAAAAATTAAAAAAATCATAAAAAAATAATAAAAACAATCCAACGTCTCCGAGGTGTCCCAGAAATTCCTGGCAAAATCGGTTTTGCCGAGTCAGCCAGACGAAACGGGCAGCGACGTTTTCGGGGGGTCGGGGCCCCATGAAGAGGAACCTTCGGCCGCCCCGCGCCGCCTGTGCCGCTTCCTGCGAGGTCATCGGTGACGACGAGTTCGCTTTCGGTTCCGAATTGCGACGACGGGGACCCTAAGGGAGCCCCCCACGACCGATGGGGACCCCCCCTGACCATGGGGACCCCCAACAACCATGGGGACCCCAAGGGACCCCACCCCCCCCACCCCCCGGCCATGGGGACACCTGGATCACAGCCCGGGATCTGCGTCACAGTGATGTCAGCACACGCCCCCCCACCCCACCCCCCTGGCCCGCTGCCCCCCCCCCCCCCGGGTCTGGCCTTGGGGGAGGAGGGGGAGGGGCGCTGCCAAAGCTCGTGGAAACACCGCCCCCCCCCATGAGTTAACGGAGGGGGAGGGGCAGGAAGGGGACACCCCTCCCCCCCCACCCGGGCCCCTCCCACGCGTGTCCCCCCTCCCCCCCCCCCATGCGGGGTCCCCCCCCCCACCCGATGGGGGGGTTGGGTGGGTGCGGGGTCCCGATGTCGTCCCCGATGTCCCCTCCCCCCTCCCCCCCCCAACCTGGTTCCCTCCGGGCGGGGGGGGGGAGGGCGGGGGGGGGGGGGGGGGCGGGGGGGGGGGGGCCGAATTCCACTTCCGCGCGCGCGCGGGTCAAAAACGTGGGTGCCCGGGGGGGCAAAGGCTGCGGAGCGCTGCGTGGTACGGGGAACGGGGTTTCACGCGTGACATGGCGTGACGTGTGGCGTGACGTGGCGTGGGGGGAGCGGGGAAGGGGGGGGTTGGGTCGCGCGCGGCCTCGCGAGCTCTTGGGGGGGGGGAGGGGGGGGGTTGTGGGGGCCCCGCGTGGAGCACACGTGGAGCGGGGCGAGTGTTGTGACGTAGGGAGAAGAGGGGCTCTCTTAGTGACGTAAGGGCTTGGGGGTCCCGCAGGTTTTGGGGGGGTCCCGGGGTGTCTGGGGGGGTTTGGGGGTTCCGGGGGTTTCCCCGGGGGGGGGGTGGGGTTTGGGGGTTCCCCACGGCTTTGGGGGTCCGCAGGGTTTGGGGGGGGGTCCCCCCGAGATTTGGGGGGGGTCCCCAGATTTGGGGGTCCTCGGGGGTCCCTGAGGGATTTGGGGGTCCCCGGGGATTGGGGGTCCTGGGGGGTTTTGGGGGTCCCCGGGGTGACCCCAGGTTTGGGGGTTCTGGGGAGTTTGGGGGGGTCCCCAAGTGTTTGGGGATCCCTGAGGTTTGGGGGTTCCCCAGGATTTGGGGGTCTCTGGGTGGGGGGTGTGTCCCTGGATTTGGGGGTCCCTGGGTTCGCCAGGCTTTGGGGGTCCCCATTTTGGGGGGGGGGGGATGTCCAGGACTCTCTGGATTTGGGGGTGCCTGGAGGGGGGTTCCCAGGTTTGGGGGAGGTCCCCAGGTTTGGGAGTGCTGAGGGGGGGGTCCCCAGGTTTGGGGGGGGGGTCCTCAGGTTTGGGGGTCCCCTCTCACCCTCTCTCCCCCCCCCTTTTCCCCCCCCCAGATGCAGGTGCTGCGGTTCTATGTGCGGCCGGGCCCCCCCGAGCAGGTGGGGGGTGCTGGGGGGGCCCCCCTGGGGCTGGGATTGGGGTCCCCCCTGCGGGTGGCCCGAGCCGTGGAACCGGGGGTCACCGCTGTCACCTGCGAGCTCTGCTACTACCTGGCCTGGGACGGTACGGGGGGGTTTGGGGGGGCTCGGGGGGGTTTTGGGGGGCACGGGGATGTGGGGGGACACGGGGGGGATGGGGCATGGGGGGGCACGGGGGACACGGGGGGTGGGGAGGGTGTGGGGGGGCACGGGGGACGTGGGGGGGTCATGGGCTTTGGGGGGTCTTGGAGGGATGGGGGGGCAGTGGGGGTTTTGGGGGGCAGGGGGGTGTTGGGGGGCGTCAGGGGGCTATTTGGGGTGGGGGTGGATGGGGGGTCCCAGCGTTTGGGGTGCGCAGGGGAGGACCCCCCCGACGCGGAGGAAAGCCGGATCCTGCGCTGGGTCTTGGGGTCCCCCCTGGGGCAGGGGGAGGAGGTGGCCCCCCAAAGTTTCCTGCGCCCCCACGGCCCCCACCTGCTGCTGGAGATCGGGCCCAAGTACGGCGGGGGGGGGTCCTATGGGTGCTGGGGGGGGTCATGAGGGGGGTCCTAATGGGGGGTCCTGGGGGAGGGGGGTCCCATGGGTGCTGGGGGTGTCCTGAGAGGGGGTTCTGGGGGGGGAGGTCCCATGGGTGCTGGGGGGATCAAGAGGGGGGGTCCTGGGGGAGGGGGGTCCCATGGGTGCTGGAGGGGTCCTGAGGGGGGGTCCTGGGGGAGGGGGGTCCCATGGGTGCTGGGGGGGTCCCGATGGGGGGTCCTGGGGGGGGGGTCCCATGGGTGCTGGGGGGGTCTTGAGGGGGGGTTCTGGGGGAGGGGGCTCCCATGGGTGCTGGGGGGTCCCATGGGTGCTGGGGGGGTCCCGATGGGGGGGTCCTGGGGGGGGTCCCATGGGGGCTGGGTGCCTCGTGGGGCGCTGGAGGTGCCTGGTGAGGGGGTCCCATGGGTGCCCTGTGGGGTCCCGTGGGTGCTGAGGGTGCCCTGTGGGTGCTGAGGGTCCCGTGGGTGCCGCAGGCTGGGGGTCTGCACGGCCGCCTCCACCAACGCCGTCTCCCTCTGCCGGGCGGCCGGGCTGGGCCGGGTGCAGCGAGTGGAGCGATCCCGGCGCCTCCTGCTCCAGGTGGGGGGCACGGGGGGGGACATGGGGGGGCACGGGGGGGTACCGGGGTCATGGGGGGGCACTGGGGGCACGGGGGGGCACTGGGAACATAGGGGGGCATGGGGGGAGCACCAGGGGGGCACGGGGGGGGCACTGGGGGGGGGGGCAGCTGGGATCATGGGGGGGCACGGGGGGGACACTGGGGACATGGGGGGGCACCAGGGTCATGGGGGGGGGGGGCAGTGTCCCCAGGGGTCCTGCTGTCCCCGGGGGGTCCCCCTATCCCTGGCTGTCCTGAGGTCCCCAGGGGTCCCTGTGTCCCTGGGAGGGTCACCCGGTGCCCCCCTATCTGGGGGTGTCCCCACGGGGGGGGGGGTGTCCCTCCCCCCAGGGCCAGGCCAGGGGGGTGACACGGGGCCATCTCTGTGTGTCCCCCCCCCCAGTTCGAGGGGCAGCCGTCGCGGGGGGCAGCGGAGCGGCTGGGGCGGGCGCTGCGGGACCCCATGACGGAGCAGCTGTACCCCGAGCCGCTGGCCACCTTCGAGGTGCCCGTGCGCCCCGTCCCCGTCACCACCATCGACGTCCTGCGGGGCGGCCCCCCCGCCCTGGAGCAGGCCGACCGCGAGCTGGGTAGGGGTTGGGGGGGGGACATGGGGGGGGACATGGAGAACGTGGAGAACATGGGGATGTGGGTCACAGAGATGTGGGGACATGGGGGGGACATGGGACGTGGTGGGATGTGGGGACATGGAGAACGTGGGGACATGGAGAACATGGGTCACAGAGATGTGGGGACATGGATCATGGGGACATGGAGGACATGGGTCACAGAGATGTGGGGACATGGGGGGGACATGGAGAACGTGGAGAACATGGGGATGTGGGTCACAGCGATGTGGGGACATGGGGGGGACATGGGACGTGGTGGGATGTGGGACGTGGGGACATGGAGAACGTGGGGACATGGAGGACATGGGTCACAGAGATGTGGGGACATGGCGGGGACATGGAGAACATGGGGACATGGGTCACAGAGATGTGGGGACATGGGGACATGGGACATGGTGGGGGGATGTGGGAGGTGGGGACATGGAGGACATGGGGACATGGGTCACAGATGTGGGGACATGGGGACATGGGACATGGTGGGGGGATGTGGGAGGTGGGGACATGGAGGACATGGGGACATGAGATGGGTCACAGGGATCTGGGGACATGGAGGACATGAGGACATGGGTCATGGGAACATAGAGGACAAGGGACTTGGGGACAAGGGGACATGGAGAACATTGGGGACATGGGTCACAGGGATCTGAGGACATGGGACATGGGTCATGGGGACATGGAGAATATGGAGGACATGGGGACATGGGTCACAGGGATCTGGGGACATGGGTCATGGGAACATGGAGGACAAGGGACTTGGGGACAAGGGGTCATGGGGACATGGAGGACATGGGGACATGGGTGACAGGGACCTGTGGACATGGGGACACTTGGGGACAAAGGGTCATGGGAACACGGGTTGTCTCTGAGTGTGGGTTGAGGGACCTGAGGGGACACTTGGGGGGACATGGGGGGGGGGGTCCGGGGGTCCCTGGAGACCCTTGGGGACAGTGGTGTCCCCCCCAGGCCTGGCCTTCGACCCCTGGGACGTGCAGTACTACACCCGGCTCTTCCGCACCGCCGGCCGCAACCCCACCTCGGTGGAGGCCTTCGACCTGGCCCAGTCCAACAGGTGCCGGGGCTCCCCAAACCCCCTGGGCCCCCCCAAATCCTCCAGACACCCCCAAAACCCCCTGGGCCCCCCCCCAAACCCTGTGCCCCCCCCCCAAATCTTCCAGACACCCCCAAACCCCCTGGGTCCCCAAAACCCCCCAGACACCCCCAAATCCCCAGAGCCCCCTTGAGCCCCCCAACCCTCCTCCACCTCCCTGGAGCCCCCCAAAATCCCTCTGACACCCCCCCCCCAAACTCCCCAGACCCCCTTGAGCTCCCCTGGTCCCCATTGATGCCACCACCATGACCACATCCCCATGTCCCCTCGTTGGTGTCACCACCATGACCACGTCCCCATTGATGCCAGCACCATGACCATGTCCCCATTGACACCACCCCCCACAACCATGTCCCCATGTCCCCCCCATTGATGTCACCACCATGACCACGTCCCCATGTCCCCCTATTGTTGTCACCCCCATGACCATGGTCTCCACGTCCCCATTGATGCCACCACCATGACCATGTCCCTGTGTCCCTCACTGACACCCTCACCATGACTGTGTTCCCCCCCCCGGTGATGCTGCCCCCCATGACTGTGTCTCCATGTCCCCAGCGAGCACAGCCGCCACTGGTTCTTCAAGGGGCGGCTGGTGGTGGACGGGCAGGAGGAGCCGCAGTCGCTCTTCCAGAGCATCATGGGAACCCAGAGCTCCAGCAACCCCAACAACGTCATCAAGTTCTCCGACAACAGCAGGTGGGGCCCATGGGTGCCCCATGGCGTCAAGGCCAGGGGTCTCTGGGGTGGCTGTCACCCATGGGTTACCATGGCAGGGAGGTTGGGGCGAGGGTCCCGTGAGCCATCGGTGATGATAGCTTCAAGGTTCAGGGATCCCATCACCCATGGGTGACCATGGCAGGGAGGTTGGTGGGATCCCGTCACCCATGGGTGATGATGGCTTCCAAGTTCAGGGGTCCCATCACCCATGGGTGACCATGGCAGGGAAGTTTGGGATCCCATCACCCATGGGTGACCTTGACATGAAGGTTGGTGGGATCCCGTCACCCATGGGTGATGATGGCTTCCAAGTTCAGGGGTCCCATCACCCATGGGTGACCATGACCCGGAGGTTGGTGGGACCCCCATCACCCATGGGTGACCATGGCAGGGAGGTTGGGCATCCCATCACCTATGGGTGACCATGACCTGGAGGTTTGGGATCCCATCACCCATGGGTGACCTTGACATGAAGGTTGGGTGTCCCATCACCCACGGGTGCCTGTGCCTCGCCGCGTGCCCAGGCTCCGGCGGGGTGGGTGGCGACGCGTCCCCCCTGTCCCCTCAGCGCCATCCGGGGGGTTCCGGTGACGACCCTGTGGCCGCGGGACCCGGCCGAGCCGAGTTCTTTTGAGAAGAGGACGACCATCCGGCACGTCATCTTCACCGCCGAGACCCACAACTTCCCCACGGGTCAGTGGGGCTGGGGAGGGGGGGTGGGGTGGGGCTTGAAGAGTGGGCGTGTCCTAACATGACCCCCCCCCCCCCCAAAAGCTGTGGCCCCCTTCAGCGGGGCGACCACGGGGACGGGGGGCCGGATCCGGGACGTGCAGTGCACCGGCCGCGGCGCCCACGTCATCGCCGGCACCGCCGGCTACAGCTTCGGCAACCTGCTCATCCCCGGTGAGACCTGCCCCCCCAAACCCGGGGACCCCCCTGCCCCCCAACCTGGGGACGCCCCCCCCAAACCCCCCGGGGACCCCCCAAACCCCCCAGGGATCTTCCAACCCCCCCCCCCCCCAGACTCCCCCAATACCCCTGGGACCCCCCTAATCCCACCAGGTCCCTGGGCAACCCCCCTCCCCCAGGACCCCCCCCAAACCTCCCTCTGGGACCCCCAAACTCCTGAGACCCCCCCAATCCCCCAAACGTGCTCAGGACCCCCCCCAAACCCTGCCAGGAACCCCAACACCCCATGGGACCCCCCCAAAACCCCTGCCTGGGAGCCCTTAACCCCTGGAATCCCCCCCAGATCCCTTAGACCCCCCCAAACTCCCCAGGACCCCCCCAGACCTCACTGAGCCCCCCCAAAACTGCCCAGGACCCCCCCAAACCTCACTGAGCCCCCCCAAACTCCCCCCAAACCTCACTGAACCCCCCCCAAAACTGCCCAGGACCCCCCCCCCAAACCTCGGGTCCCCCCCACCCCTGGGACCTCCCCCCCCAGACGTCACCCCCCCCCCCAGGCTATGAGCTGCCCTGGGAAGACGGGGCGCAGCCGTACCCCAAATCCTTCGCCCGCCCCCTGGAAATCGCCATCGGGGCCAGCGACGGCGCCAGCGACTACGGCAACAAATTTGGGGAGCCCGTGCTGGCTGGTGAGTGGGGACCCCTCTGGGGACCTTTGGTGACCCCCCCCAGGGACATTCAGGGACACCCAAAGATCTCCATGGTCTTGGGGACACCCCAATGGGCACCCCAAGGTCATTGTGAGACCTTCCAAAGATCTCCATGGTCTTGAGGAACCCTGGGGACACCCCATTGGGCACCCCAAGGTCATTTTGGGACCTTCCAAAGATCTCCATGGTCTTGAGGAACCCTGGGGACACCCCATTGGGCACCCCAAGGTCATTTTTGGGACCTTCCAAAGATCTCCATGGCCTTGGGGCCCCCTGGGAACACCTGAAGAACGTGGGACACTTGGGGACCCCCAGGGACATTCAGGGACTCTCAAGGGACACTCAAAGACCTCCATGGTCTTGGGAACTACTGGGGACCCTTGGGGACCCCAGGGAAATTTGAGGACCCCAGGGCTGTTTGGGGACCCTCTAGAGACACTCAAAGACCTCCATGGTCTTGGGGACCCTCGGGGACCCTTGGGGACCCCCTGCTGCCTTGCAGACCCCAAGGACATTTGGAGACCTTCCAAAGATCTCCATGGCCTTGGGGACCCTTGGGGACCCCCTGCTGCCTTGTGGACCCCAAGGACATTTGGAGACCTTCCAAAGATCTCCATGACCTTGGGGACTCTCGGGGACCCTCAGGGACAACCCATAACTTTGAGGACCTCAAGAAATTTTGGGGACCTTCCAAAGATCTCCAAGATCTTGGGACCCCCCCACCCCGGGGACCCCCTCCCTGTTGCCTTGGGGATCTCTGGGGACATTTGGAGACCCTCTAAGTGACACCCAAAGACCTCCAACGCCTTGGGGTGACCCCCGGGTGGGTTGGGGGGGGGTGGCGGATGTTTTTGGGGTGCAGGGGGGGAGGGATGACGCCTTGAGGTGTCCCCAGGTTTCGCCCGCTCCTTCGGGCAGGTGCTGCCGGGGGGGCAGCGGCGGGAGTGGATCAAACCCATCATGTTCAGCGGTGGCATCGGCGCCATCGAGGACGACCACGTCCGTAAGGAGCCCCCCGAACCCGGTGAGACCCCCCGGAATGACACCCCCCCCCCCCCACCATGGGATTCCCCCCCAAATCCCTATGGGAACCCCAAATCCCCGTGGGAACCCCCTGGGACCCCCAAATCCCTGTGGGACCCCCAAATCCCCATGGGACCCCCCTTCGGGACCCCCGAGTCCCCATGGGAACCCCAAATCACCCTGGGACCCCCAAGTCCCCATGGGAACCCCCTTGGGACCCCCGAATCCCCATGGGAACCCCAACTCCCAATGGGAACCCCCTGGGACCCCCAAATCCCCATGGGACCCCCCCCCCAGGACCCCCGAATCCCTGTGGGACCCCCAAATCCCCATGGGAACCCCCTGGGACCCCCAAATCCCCATGGGACCCCCCCCCCAGGACCCCCGAATCCCTGTGGGACCCCCAAATCCCCATGGGAACCCCAAATCCCCATGGGAATCCCCCCCCCCAGGACCCCAAATCCCCATGGGAACCCCCTCGGGACCCCCAAATCCCCATGGGAACCCCAAATCCCCATGGGAATCCCCCCCCCAGGACCCCAAATCCCCATGGGAAACCCCTCCAGGACCCCTGAATCCCCGTGGGACCCCCAGATCCTCCTCCCTCACCCATGGGACCCCCAATCCCCCCCTCCATGGGACCCCCAATTCTCCCCCACCCCTGGGATCCCCAAACTCCCCTAGGACCCCAAAACCCCCACCCCTCACCCATGGGACCCCCAAATCCCCCCTCCCCCTCCTTCATGGGACCCCCAAACTCCGTGGGGACCCCCAAATCCTCACCCATGGGACCACCAAACCTCCCTGGGACCCCCAAATCCCCCCTCCCACCCATGGGACCCCCAAACTCCCTGGGGACCCCCAAATCCTCACCCATGGGACCTCCAAACCTCCCTGGGACCCCCAAATCCCCCCTCCCACCCATGGGACCCCCAAATCCCCCCCCTTGGGACCCCCAAATCCTCCCCCCTCACCCATGGGACCCCCAATCTTCCCCCATGGGACCCCCAAACTCCCTGGGGACCCCCAAATCCCCCCCTCACCCATGGGACCCCCAATCTTCCCCCATGGGACCCCCAAATCCCCCCTCCCCCTCCTTCATGGGACCCCCAAATCCTTCCCCATGGGACCCCCAAACTCCCTTGGGACCCCCAAACCCCCCCTCCCCTCACCCATGGGACCCCCAAATCCTCCCCCTTGGGACCCCCAAATCCTCCCCCCTCACCCATGGGACCCCCAAATCCTTCCCCCATGGGACCCCCAAACTCCCTTGGGACCCCCAAATCCCCCCTCCCCCTCCTCCATGGGACCCCCAATCCTCCCCCTTCACCCATGGGACCCCCAATCTCCCCTGGGACCCCCAAACACCCCCACCCATGGGACCCCCAAACTCCCATGGGACCCCTAAATCCCCCCCCCCCAGGGATGCTGGTGGTGAAAGTGGGGGGCCCCGTGTACCGCATCGGCGTCGGGGGGGGGGGCCGCCTCCTCCATCCAGGTAAGGGGGTTCCCTTGGGGGGGGGGGGGGGGTGTGGGGGGGTGTTTGGGGGGGGTCCATGTGTGTCTGTCCCCGTCCCCCCCCCCCCCCCCAGGTGCAGGGGGACAACGCGGAGGAGCGGGACGCGGGGGCGGTGCAACGGGGGGACCCCGAAATGGAGCAGAAGATGAACCGGGTGCTGCGGGGGTGCATCGAGAGCGGGGGGGGGAACCCCATCTGCAGCATCCACGACCAGGGGGCTGGCGGCAACGGTAAAGGGGGGGGGGGGGAATTTTGGGGGGGCACGGGGGGGCTGGCGGCAACGGTAAAGGGGGGGGAATTTTGGGGGGATGGGGGGGACATGGGGGGGATGCAGGGGGATGGGGGGCACTGGGGGGGCATGGGGGGGGACACGGGGACACAGGGGGATGGGGGGGCACGGGGGGGGGCATGGGGTGGGGGGGGTCCCCCCAATATCCCCGTCCCGCCATCCCCAGGGAACGTCCTGAAGGAGCTCAGCGAGCCGGCGGGTGCCGTCATCTACGCCAGCCGCTTCCAGGTACGGGGGGACCCCCCCTATGGGACCCCCCCCACCCATGGGACCCCCCCCCAGTGTCTCCCCCTGCCCCCCCCCCCCCCCCCCCCCAATGTCCCCCCGTGCCCGTGTCGCCACCCCCCCCGTGCCCCCTTTGTCCCCCCAGCACCCCCCCATGCCCCCCCAGTCCCCCCCCCCGTGTCCCTCCCAATGTCCCCCCATGTCACCCCCCCCCCCCCCCCATGCCCCCTTTGTCCCCCTGGTCTCTCTGCCCCCCTGTCCCCCCACGTGCCCCCCCCAATGTCCCCCCATGCCCCCCACCTGGTGTCCCCCTCATCCCCCCGTGCCCCCCCCTTTGTCCCCCCATCCCCCCCTCGTCCCCCCCCCATGCCCGTGTCACCCCCCCTCACCCCCCCGTGCCCCCTTTGTCCCCCTGTCCCCTCCCTGTGCCCCCCCAATGTCCCCCCATGCCCCCCACCTGGTGTCCCCCTCATCCCCCCAGTGCCCCCCTCCTTTCCCCTCCCTCGTCCCCCCCTCGTCCCCCCCTTGTCACCCCCCCCCCGGTGACACGTGTGGGGCAGCGGGGGGACCCAACGCTGAGCGTGCTGGAGCTGTGGGGCGCCGAGTACCAGGAGTCCAACGCGCTGCTGGTGCGACCGCCCCGGCTGGGGCTGCTGCGGCGTCTGGCCGCCCGCGAGCGCTGTCCCCTCTGCGTGGTGGGGACCGTCACCGGGGACGGGCGGGTAAGGGGGCGGCGGGGGGTGGACGTGGGGGAGGTGGGGAGGTGGGGGACAAGGGGGGTGTGGGGTGGTGGGGAGGTGGGGACGTGGGATGTGGAGGTGGGGACGTAGGGATGTGGGGACTTGGGGACATGGGACGTGGGTCGTGGGGACGTGGGGATGTGGGGATGTGGGGACTTGGGGATGTGAGGACATGGGATGTGGGTCATGGGGACGTGGGGACATGGGGATGTGGGGATTTGGGGACATGGGTCATGGGGACGTGGGGACGTGGGGACATGAGGACCTGGGACGTGGGTCATGGGGATGTGGGGACTTGGGGACATGAGGACATGGGTCACAGGGACGTGGGGATGTGGGGACTTGGGGATGTGAGGACATGGGATGTGGGTCATGGGGATGTGGGGACATGGGTCATGGGGACATGGGGATGTGGGGACGTGGGGATGTGGGGACGTGGGGATGTGAGGACATGGGACACATGGATCAGGACATGGGAATGGACAGGGACATGGGGAACACCATGGGGACATGGGGATGTGGGGACTTGGGGACATGAAGACATGGGACGTGGGTCATGGGGACGTGGGGACATGGGATGTGGGGATCTGGGGACTTGGGGACCTGAGGACGTGGGACATGGGTCATGGGGTCGTGGGGACATGAGGACCTGGGACATGGGTCATGGGGATATGGAGATGTGAGGACTTGGGGATGTGAGGACATGGGACGTGGGTCATGGGGACATGGGGTCACGGGGACATGGGGATGTGGGGGCTTGGGGACATGAGGACATGGGATGTGGGTCATGGGGATGTGGGGATCTGGGGACTTGGGGACATGGGATGTAGGTCATGGGGACGTGTGGATGTGGGGGTGTGGGGACTTGGGGACATGAGGACATGGGACGTGGGTCATGGGGACATGGGGACATGTGGATGTGGGGGTGTGGGGACTTGGGGACATGAGGACATGGGACGTGGGTCATGGGGACATAGAGACGTGGGGATGTGGGGACATGGGACATGGGGGACATGGATCAGGACGTGGGAATGGACAGGGACATGGGGAACACCATGGGGACATGGGGATGTGGGGACTTGGGGACATGAAGACATGGGACGTGGGTCATGGGGACGTGGGGACATGGGATGTGGGGATCTGGGGACTTGGGGACCTGAGGACATGGGATGTGGGTCATGGGGTTGTGGGGACATGAGGACCTGGGACATGGGTCATGGGGACATGGAGATGTGAGGACTTGGGGATGTGAGGACATGGGACGTGGGTCATGGGGACATGGGGTCACGGGGACATGGGGATGTGGGGGCTTGGGGACATGAGGACATGGGATGTGGGTCATGGGGACATAGGGACGAGGGATGTGGGGACATGGGACATGGGGGACATGGATCAGGACGTGGGAATGGACAGGGACATGGGGAACACCATGGGGACATGGGGATGTGGGGACTTGGGGACATGAGGACATGGGACATGGGTCATGGGGACATGGGGACACAGGACAGGGATGCAGGGACATGGTGGACACCATAGGGATGTGGGGACCTGGGGGACGTGGGGACATGGGGATGCAAAGACATGGGGGACACTGTGGGGACTTGGGGTCCTGGGGGTGTGGGGACATGGTGACACATGGGGACATGGGGGGACGTTGGTCCATGGGGCCAGGACACGGTGACCTGGAGGGACCTGAGGAGATTGGGGGACACGGGGGGGTCCTGGGGGTGGCTTTTGGGGGTCTCTGTTGGGCAAAAGGGGGTTTGAGGGGGGGCCTGGGGTCCTTTTGGGGTCCCTAGGGACCAGGAAGGCTCCTGGGGGGCAGTTTGGGGGTGCCCCAGCCCCACTGACCCCCCCACCCACCAGATCGTGCTGGTGGATGACCTGGAGGCGCCGGTGCCCGAGGGGGGGTCCCACGAGGGGCTGCCCACCCCCGTCAACCTGGAGCTCGAGTGGGTGCTGGGCAAGATGCCCCGCAAGGTGAGGTGGGGGGGGCTTGTGGTCACCCCAGGGGTGGGACCTGAGGGACCCCCCTGTTGGGAATGGGGACCCTCCCAGTTGGGAGTGGAGATACCCAATGGAGATGGGGACCACCGTGATGGTGGGGACCACCCAATGGGGATCCCCTAGTGGGGATGGGGACCCCCAATGGGGATGGGGACCCTCCCAGTTGGGAGTGGAGACACCCAATGGAGATGGGGACCACCGTGATGGTGGGGACACCCCAATGGGGATGCCCCAGTTGGGAATGGGGACCTCCAACAGGGATGGGGACCCCCAACAGGGATGGGGACCTCCATGATGATGGGGACCACCCAATGGGGATCCCCTAGTGGGGATGGGGACCCCCCTGTTGGGAATGGGGACCCCCATGATGATGGGGACCCCTCAGTGGGGATGGGGACACGTTGGTTGGGAATGAGGACAACCGACAGGGATGGGGACCCACATGGCGATGGACACCCCCCCCAGTTGGGACCACCCAATGGGTATGGTGACACCCCAGTTGGCAATGGGGACCCCCGTGATGATGGGGACACTCCAATGGGAATGGGACACTCCTCAGTGGTGATGGGGACCACCACGATGATGGGGACACCCAATGGGGATGGGGACCACCATGATGATGGGGACCACCCAGTGGTCATGGAGACACCCCAGTTGGGAATGGGGGACACGCAACGGGGATGGGGACCACCACGATGATGGGGACCACCCAGTGGTCATGGAGACACCCCGGTTGGGAATGGGGGACACGCAACGGGGATGGGGACCCATGTGGTGATGGGACCCCCCGTGCCCCCCAGGAGTTCGTGCTGCAGCGGGTGGCCCCCACCCTGCGCCCGCTGGCGCTGCCCCCGGGGCTGTCGGTGCGGCAGGCGCTGGAACGGGTCCTGCGGCTCCCGGCCGTGGCCAGCAAGCGCTACCTCACCAACAAGGTACCTGCGTCCCACCGCGTCCCACCACGTCCCACCGCGTCCCCAACCCTGGCCGGGGGCCCTGCTGGGACCCCTGTGCCTGCATCCCTGGTGGCCATGGTCCCCTCTGTGTCCCCAATCTACTTGGTGACCACGGTCCCCTCCACGTTCCCAACCTGCTTGGTGACCATGGTCCCTTCCGTGTCCCCAATCTACTTGGTGACCACGGTCCCCTCCACGTTCCCAACCTGCTTGGTGGCCATGGTCTCCTCCGTGTCCCCAATCTACTTGGTGACCACGGTCCCCTCCATGTTCCCAACCTGCTTGGTGACCATGGTCTCCTCCGTGTCCCCAACTTACTTGGTGACCACGGTCCCCTCCATGTTCCCAACCTGCTTGGTGACCATGGTCCCCTCCGTGTCCCCAACCTACTTGGTGACCACGGTCCCCTCCATGTTCCCAACCTGCTTGGTGACCATGGTCCCCTCCGTGTCCCCAACCTACTTGGTGACCACGGTCCCCTCCACGTTCCCAATCTCTTCCGTGTCCCCAACCCACCAAGTGGCCGCGGTCTTCTCCATGTCCCCAGTCCCCTCCGTGTCACCAATCCCCTGATGCTCCTCCCATTGTGTCCGTGTCCTCCATCTGTCCCACTCCGTGTCCCTCCATGACATGTCCCACTCCGTGTCCCACTCCTTGTCCCCCCCAGTCAATGCCACTCCTTGGGAGATGTCCCAGCCCATGTCCCTGTCCCCCCAGGATGTGTCCCATCCATGTCCCCCACATGTCCCAACCCTGTCCCCACCCCAAACCTGTCCCCGTGGCCACCTCCCAGCCCACGTCCCCCGCTGACGCCGCTGTCCCCGTGGCAGGTGGACCGCTCGGTGACGGGGCTGGTGGCCCAGCAGCAGTGCGTGGGGCCCCTGCACACGCCGTTGGCCGACGTGGCTGTGGTGGCCCTGTCCCATTTCGACACGGTGGGGGCGGCCACGGCGCTGGGCGAGCAACCCATCAAGGGTCTGCTGGATCCGGCCGCCGGCGCCCGCCTGGCCCTCACCGAGGCCCTCACCAACCTCGTCTTTGCCCGCGTCACCGATCTCCGCGTGAGTACCGCGTCACCGCGCCGATGTCACGACGTGGCCGTGGGGTGGCCACGGGAGCAGCGACGTGACTTTGGTATGGCCATGGGATGGTCGTGCCATGGGGGACGTGCCACCACCAGGGCAAGGTCATGGTTATGGGATGGCCGTGGCATGGGGGACATGCCACCACCAGGACAAGGTCATGGCATGGCTACAGGAGCAATGACGTGGTTGTGGCATGGTTATGGGATGGCTGTGCCATGAGGAACATGCCACCACCATGACAAGGCCATGATGTGGCTACAGGAGTGATGACATGGTCACGGCATGGTTATGGGATGGCCGTGCCATGAGGAACATGCCACCACCACAGCAAGGCCATGATGTGGCTACAGGAGCGATGGTGTGGTCACGGCATGGTTATGGGATGGCCGTGGCATGGGGGACATGCTACTGCCAGGGCAAGGTCATGGTTATGGGATAGCTGTGCCATGAGGAACATGCCACCACCACAACAAGGCCATGATGTGGCTACAGGAGCGATGGCGTGGTCGTGGCATGGTTATGGGATGGCCGTGGCATGGGGGACATTCCACCACCAGGACAAGGTCATGGCATGGCTACAGGAGCAATGACGTGGTCGTGGCATGGTTATGGGATGGCTGTGGCATGGTTATGGGATGACCGTGCCATGAGGAACATGCCACCACCACGACAAGGCCATGATGTGGCTACAGGAGTGATGACATGGTCACGGCATGGTTACGGGATGGCCGTGGCATGGGGGACATGCCACCACCAGGACAAGGTCATGGCATGGCTACAGGAGCAATGACATGGTCGTGGCATGGTTATGGGATGGCCGTGGCATGGGGGACATGCCACCACCAGGACAAGGTCATGGCATGGCTACAGGAGCAATGACGTGGTCGTGGCATGGTTATGGGATGGCCGTGGCATGGGGGACATGCCACCACCACAGCACAGCCACGCCATGGCTATGGGAGCAATGACACGGTCACGGCACAGCTACGGGATGGCCACACCATAGTCTAGTTGCTGTGTCACAGCCAAGCAGATCATGGCGTGGCCATGTCCATGCTGTGGTCATAGAGGACCACCATGGTGCAGCCACAGCACGGTCAAGGGGGACCATGACATGGCCATGACATGGCCAAGGGGGACCATGGTGGGACCAAGGGATGGCCATGGAGGACCACGGCATGGCTGTGGCATGTCCATAGGGGACCACCATGGTGTGGCCACAGCACGACCAAAGGGGTCCATGGCATGGCCATAGAGGACCACCATGGTGTGGCCACAGCATGACCAAAGGAGTCCATGGCGGGACCAAGGGATGGCCATGGAGGACCACCACAGTGTGGCCACAGCACGACCAAAGGGGTCCATGGCATGGCCATGGCATGGCCATAGAGGACCACCATGGTGTGGCCACAGCACGGCCAAGGGGCACCATGGTGGGACCAAGGGATGGCCATGGAGGACCATGGCATGGCCGTGGTATGGCCATAGGGGACCACCATGGTGTGGCCACAGCATGGCCAAGGGGGACCATGGCACAGGGTGCTCACCACAGCCGCAGGGCCATGTCATTGTCACACCAGGGCCATGCCATGGCTACAGGGGCCACGGTAGGGTCACATCCCGGGCATGGGAGCCACCAAGACCACGTCATTGCCACGGGAGCCAAGCTATTGTCACCAGGGCCACGTCATGGTCACAGGGGCCGTGACGCAACCACGGGCACCTTGTCATGTCCACGCCGTGGTCGTTGAGACCACCACGGCCATGGGGTGGGAGGTCTTGGGGGAGGTCGGGGGCTACCAGGGGGCAACTGGAGAGGTTGAGGGTGGTAGGAGGAGGCTGGGACACGCAGAGGCTCTGACCTCCTCCCCCGTCCCATGTCCTTTTGTGTCCCCCATGTCTCCGTTGTCCCCAGGACGTGAAGTGCTCGGGGAACTGGATGTGGGGGGCAAAGACAGGGGCGGAAGGTGGGGCGCTGGTGACGGCATGCGAGGGGCTGGTGGGTCTCCTGCACCGCTTGGGCGTGGCCATCGATGGGGGCAAGGACTCGCTCAGCATGGCCGCCCGCGTCGGCACCGAGACCGTCCTGGCGCCCGGTGAGTCCCGCTACCGGGGTGTGGGTGGTGGGTGCTGCTGGGGTCACGGGTGCTACGGGCCACCGTCGTGATGGAGGAACCCATGGGTGCTACCACCGTCATGGTGGGTCATGGGGTTGCAACGGCACCAGGACTTGTGGGTGATGGGTGCCACCACCGCAGTGTTGTGACCCATGGGTGCCATCAACACCCAACCCCCCCGGCCGTGGGTGCCCCACTGTCACCCCCTGCGGTGACCCCCGGCCCCCTGGTGACCCCCTGTGACCTCTTGACCCCTGCCCAGGCACCCTGGTGGTCTCAGCCTACGCCGTCTGCCCTGACATCACGGCCACCGTCACCCCTGACCTCAAGTGTCCTGATGGCAAAGGTCGGTGACCCCGCGGGGTTTTGGGGGGCCCCCATGGAGGTTTTGGGGGGCCCTGGGGGGGGTTTGGGGGGTCCTCAGGGAGCCATGCCCACCCCATGGAGGTTTTGGGGTACCCCATGGAGGTTTTGGGGGGCTACCATGGAGCCATGCCCACCCCATGGAGGTTTTGGGGTGCCCTGGAGGGTTTTGGGGGGCCCCCATGGAGCCAGACCCAGCCTGTGGAGGTTTTGGGGTGCCCTGGAGGATTTTGGGGGGCCCTCATGGAGCCATGCCCACCCCATGGAGGTTTTGGGGTACCCCATGGAGGTTTTGGGGTGCCCTGGAGGATTTTGGGGGGCTACCATGGAGCCATGCCCACCCCATGGAGGTTTTGGGGTGCCCTGGGGGGTTTTGGGGGGTCTTCAGGGAGCCAGACCCACCCCATGGAGGTTTTGGGGTAGCCTGGGGGGGTTTTGGGGGACCCCATGGAGCCAGACCCACCCCATGGAGGTTTTGGGGTACCCCATGGAGGTTTTGGGGGGCTACCAGCGAGCCATGCCCACCCCATGGAGGTTTTGGGGTACCCTGGGGGGGTTTTGGGGGGCTACCATGGAGCCACACCCACCCCATGGAGGTTTTGGGGTACCCTGGGGGGGGTTTTGGGGGCCCCCATGGAGCCAGACCCAGCCCGTGGAGGTTTTGGGGTGCTCTGGAGGATTTTGGGGGGCCCTCATGGAGCCATGCCCACCCCATGGAGGTTTTGGGGTGCCCTGGGAGGTTTTTGGGGGCCCCCATGGAGCCATGCCCACCCCATGGAGGTTTTGGGGTACGCTGGGGGGGTTTTGGGGGGCTACCATGGAGCCATGCCCACCCCATGGAGGTTTTGGGGTGCCCTGGAGGGTTTTTGGGGGCCCCCATGGAGCCATGCCCACCCCATGGAGGTTTTGGGGTACCCTGGGCGTGGGTTGGGATCCCTGGGTGCATTTTGGGGTGCTTTGGGTACCTTTGGGGTGCTGTACCCCCCCCATGGATTTTGGGGTCCCCCAGGATCCCTACTGTGATCCCTGTGGAGTTTTGGGGTGCTTGTGGGGGGGTCAGGACCCTCCATGGATTTTGGGGTGTCCAGGAGGGTTTTAGTGCAACCAAGGAGATGGTGACACCTTGGGTGAAGCTGGGGACAATTTTGGGGTGCTGTGACCCCCCCCCATGGATTTTGGGGTCCCCCAGGAGCCCTACTGTGGGTGCAGCTGAACCCGGGGCGACACCGTTTGGGGGGCAGCGCCCTGGCCCAGGTCTTCTCGCAGTTGGGGGACGCCTGCCCCGACCTGGAGGACCCCGGGGTGCTCGACGCTGCCTTCCGCGTCACCCAGCGCCTCATCGAAGGTGGGTGCTGGGGGGGGGGGGGGGGGGGGGGACCCCCCAAGATTTGGGGGCGGACCATGGAGGGGGTGGGGGGGGTGGAGATGGGAGAAAAGGGGAGTCTGGGGGGGGGGATTTAGGGTGCTGGGGGGGGGATTGGGGTGCAATGGGGAGATTTGGGGTGCAGGGGGTTGGGGTGAAGGGATTTGGGGTGCAATGGGGAGATTTGGGGTGCAGTGGGGGTTTTGGGGTGCAGTGCGGGGATTTGGGGTGCAGGGGGGAGATTTGGGGTGCGGGGGGGTCGGGGCGAAGGGTTTTGGGGTGCAATGGAGGGGTTTGGGGTGCAGGAGGGAGAATTGGGGTGCGGGGGGGTTGGGGTGAATGGATTTGGGGTGCAGAGGGAGATTTGGGGTGCAGGGGGTTGGGGTGAAGGGTTTTGGGGTGCAATGCGGGGATTTGGGGTGCAGGAGGGAGATTTGGGGTGCAGGGGGTTGGGGTGAAGGGATTTGGGGTGCAATGGGGAGATTTGGGGTGCAGGAGGGAGAATTGGGGGTGTATGGATGAAGGGGGTTTTGGGGTGCAATGGGGGGATTTGGGGTGCAGGGGGTTGGGGTGAAGGGTTTTGGGGTGCAGGGGGAGAATTGGGGTGCAGGGGGTTGGGGTGCAGGGATTTGGGGTGCAATGGGGAGATTTGGGGTGCAGAGGGGAGATTTGGGGTGGGGGGTATGGATGAAGGGGGTTTTGGGGTGCAGTGCGGGGATTTGGGGTGCAGGAGGGAGACTTGGGGTGGGGGGGGTCGGGGCGAAGGGTTTTGGGGTGCAATGGAGAGATTCGGGGTGCGGCGGGGGGTTTTGGGTTTCGGCGAGTATTTGGGGGGCGCGTGCAGGGTGCGGGGTTCCGGGGGGGGGGGTTATTCGGGGTGCCGGGGGCGGGGCCTGACGCGGGTGCCCCCCACCCACCCACCTCGCCGCAGAGCGGGTGCTGAGCGCGGGCCACGACGTGAGCGACGGGGGGCTGCTGGGCTGCCTGCTGGAGATGGCCATGGCCGGCAACTGCGGTCTCCAGGCGGACGTGGCCACCGTCCCCCCCGATGCCACCCGTGAGTCACTGCCACCCCCGACCCCTGCGACACCCCTGCGACACCCCACCCCACCTCGGGGAACCCCCTCCAGGACCTTCATATCTTGGGGAACCCCCCCACCGGAGAACCCCCGGGGAACCATCACCTCTGTGTCCCACCTCCCGTGGTCAAACTTCTGTGTCCTATGTTCTCCTGTCCCCCATGTCCAGGTGTCCCACGTCCTCCTGTGCCCATGTCCTCATGTCCCCATCTCCTCGTGTCCTCATGTCCTCCATGTCCCCCATGTCCTCATGTCCCCATGTCCTCATGTTCTCATGTCCCCATGTCCCCATGTCCCCATCTCCTCATGTCCTCATGTCCTCATGTCCCCATCTCCTCATCTCCTCGTGTCCTCATGTTCTCATGTCCCCATGTCCCCATGTCCCATGTCCCCACATCCTCATGTTCTCATGTTCTCATGTCCCCATGTTCCCATGTCCCTCATGTTCTCGTGTCCTCATGTTCTCATATCCCCATGTCCCCATGTCCTCATGTTCTCATGTGCCCATGTCCCATGTCCCCCATGTCCCCCATGTCCCTCATGTCCCCATGTCCTCATGTTCTTATGTCCCCATGTTCCCATGTCCCTCACGTCCCTATGTCCTCATGTCCCCATGTCCCCATGTCCTCATGTTCTCATGTGTCCATGTCCCATGTCCCCTGTGTCCCATGTCCCCATGTCCCTCATGTCCCTATGTCTCCATGTTCCCATGTCCCTCACGTCCCCATGTCCTCATGTTCTTATGTCCCCATGTTCCCATGTCCCTCACGTCCCCATGTCTCCATGTTCCCATGTCCCCATGTCCTCATGTTCTCATGTCCTCATGTCCCATGTCCAATGTCCCCCATGTCCCCCATGTCCCCCATGTCCCCATGTCCCCACATCCCTCATCCCCATGTCCCCATGTCCCCCATGTCCCCATGTTCCCATGTCCCTCACATCCCCATGTCCCCACATCCCCTGTCCCCAACGTCCCCACGTGCCCATGTCCCCATCATCCCATGCCCCGTATCTGACGTCCCACATCACCATCTTCCACCCCCGTGTCCCTCGTCCCCTCAGCGCTGGCCGTGCTGTTTGCCGAGGAGCCGGGGCTGGTGCTGGAGGTGCCGGTGGGCACCAGCGTGGACATCTGCCGCCGCTACCAGGAGGCCGGCGTGCGCTGCGTCCCCATCGGTCACAGCGGCCCCTACGGGCCCGACGCCACGGTGAGGGACATGGGGACGCGAGGGGTGGCAGGGGGCTGGTCCTGTGGGCACGGGAGGTGACCGAGGATGTGGACCTGCAGATGTGTCCCCATGGTGTCCTGGTGGCCGTGGCCCCGTGGCTGTGTCCCCATGGTGGTGTGGTGGGACAGGAGGTGGCCATGGCCGTGTCCCCATGGCTGTGTCCCCATGGCCGTGTCCCAATCATGTTATGGTGGGACAGGAGGTGGCCATGGCTGTGTCCCCATGGCTGTGTCCCCATGGCCGTGTCCCAATCATGTTATGGTGGGACAGGAGGTGGCCATGGCTGTGTCCCCATGGCTGTGTCCCCATGGCCGTGTCCCAATCATGTTGTGGTGGGACAGGAGGTGGCCATGGCTGTGTTCCCGCGGTGTCATGGTGGGACAGGAGATGGCAATGGCCATGTCCCCATGGCCGTGTCCCCATGGCTGTCCCCCCATCATGGTGGGACAGGAGGTGGCCATGGCTGTGTCCCTGTGTCCCACTGCAAATGTGGATGGCAGTGGGTATAGTGATGGCCATGGTGGCCACGTCCCCATGTCCCTCACCATCCCCATGTTCCCATGGCAGGTGTGGCTGGTGGTGGCCCCGTCCCCATGTCCCTCACCATCCCCGTGTTCCCATGGCAGGTTGAGGTGGTGGTGGCCACGTCCCCATGTCCCTCACCATCCCCGTGTTCCCATGGCAGGTTGAGGTGGTGGCGGCCACGTCCCCATGTCCCTCACCATCCCCGTGTTCCCATGGCAGGTTGAGGTGGTGGTGGCCACATCCCCATGTCCCTCACCATCCCCATGTTCCCATGGCAGGTTGAGGTGGTGGTGGCCCCGTCCCCATGTCCCTCACCATCCCCATGTTCCCATGGCAGGTTGAGGTGGTGGTGGCCACGTCCCCATGTCCCTCACCATCCCCGTGTTCCCATGGCAGGTTGAGGTGGTGGTGGCCCCGTCCCCATGTCCCTCACCATCCCCGTGTTCCCATGGCAGGTTGAGGTGGTGGTGGCCCCGTCCCCATGTCCCTCACCATCCCCATGTTCCCATGGCAGGTGTGGCTGGTGGTGGCCCCGTCCCCATGTCCCTCACCATCCCCGTGTTCCCATGGCAGGTTGAGGTGGTGGTGGCCCCGTCCCCATGTCCCTCACCATCCCCGTGTTCCCATGGCAGGTTGAGGTGGTGGTGGCCACGTCCCCATGTCCCTCACCATCCCCATGTCCCCATGGCAGGTTGAGGTGGTGGTGGCCGGCACGTCCGTGCTGTCCGAGCCCGTGGGTGACCTGCGGGCGGTCTGGGAGGAGACCAGCTTCCGGCTGGAGCGGGAGCAGGCGGCCGTGGACTGTGTGGCCCAGGAGGAGGCCGGGCTGCGCCGGCGCCAAGGACCTACCTTCAACCTCACCTTCGACCCCCTCGAGGAGCTCCCCCTGCTCCAGCACATGGGTGAGGGAATGAGGGGGACATGGGAGGACGTGGGACATGGGGGTCATGGAGGTCTGGGTGGCCATGGGGGGCTGGGAGGACATGGGGGGGGGGCTGGGGGATCATGGGGGGCCATGGGGCCATGGAGGTCTGGGAAGACATGGGGGGCTGGGAGGTCTGGGAGGTCATAGGGGTCTTGGGGGTCATGGAGGTCTGGGAAGATGTGGGGTTCTTGGGGGTCATGGGGGTCTGGGTGGCCGTGGGGGTCTTGGAGGTCATGGGGTCATGGAGGTCTGGGAAAACATGGAGATCTGGGGGATCACGGGGGTCTTGGGAATCGTGGAGGTCTGGGAAGAGATGAGGGTCTGGAGGATCATGGGGGTCATGGAGGTCATGGGGGTCTGAGGGATCATCAGGGTCTTGGAGGTCTGGGAAGAGATGAGGGTCTGGGGGATCATGGGGGTCATGGAGGTCATGGGGGTCTGAGGGATCATCAGGGTCTTGGGGGTCATGGAGGTCTGGATGGCCGTGGGGGTCTTGGAGGTCTTGGCATCATGGGGGTCTGGGAAGAGATGAGGGTCTGGGGGATCATGGAGGTCATGGAGGTCTGAAGGATCATCAGGGTCTTGGAGGTCATGGAGGTCTGGGAAGACATGGGGGGCTGGGAGGTCATAGGGGTCTTGGGGGTCATGGGGGTCTGGGAAGACGTGGGGTTCTTGGGGGTCATGGAGGTCTGGATGGCCGTGGGGGTCTTGGAGGTCATGGGGTCATGGAGGTCTGGGAAGAGATGAGGGTCTGGGGGATCATGGAGGTCATGGGGGTGTGAGGGATCATCAAGGTCTTGGAGGTCTGGGAAGACACGGGGGGCTGGGAGATCATGTGGGGACAGGGGGTCATGGGGGTCATGGGGCGGGGGTGTCCATGGGGTGGGGGTGTCCATGGGGCGGGGGTGTCCATGGGTGTCCATGGGGCGGGAGTGACCCTGGTGTCCCCAGAGCTGCCGGGGCCGCGGGTGGCCGTGCTGCGGGAGGAGGGCAGCAACGGGGACCGGGAGATGGCGGCCGCCTTCGTCATGGCCGGCTTCCAGGTGAGGGGCCGGGCTCCGGGTCTGTGTCCCCCCCCGTGTCCCCCCCCGTGTCCCCCCCCGTGTCCCCCCCATGTGTCACCACCCCCCCCCCTCCCCCATGTCTGGGGGTCCCAGGCGCCCCGGGGGGGCATTGTCCCCTCCCCCGTGTCCCCTCCTGGTATCCCCCCCATGTCCCCCCCGTTTTTTGTCCCCCCACACCATGTCCCCCTCCGTGTCCCCCCCCCATGTCCCCCCCATGTCCCCCCCTTATGTCCCCCCCGATGTCCCCCCCATGTCCTCCCATCTCCCCCCATGTCCACCCACATCCCCCCCATGTTCCTCCCCACGCCCCCAATGTCCCCCCCATGTCCCCCCCTTCTCCCCCCATGTCCCCTCGTGCCCCCCCATGTCCCCCCCCATTTCCCCCATGTCCCTCCCCCAATGTCCCCCTGTGTCCCCCCACATCCCCTGCTACGTCCCCCCCATGTCCCCCCCATGTCCCTCCCCACACCCCCCCAATGTCCCTCCCCATGTCCCCCCCTTGTCCCCCCCCATGTTCGCCCATGTCCTCCTGTGCCCCCTATGTCCCCCCCATGTCCCCCCCCAAGTCCCCCCTGTGTCCCCCCATGTCCCCCCCGTGTCCCCCCCACTTCCCCCCATGCCCCCCCCATTTCCCCCCATGTCCCCCCTTGTCCCCCCCATGTCCCCCCATGTCCCCCCACATCCCCCCATTTCCCCCCACGTCCCCCCTTGTCCCCCCCATGTCCCCCCCCCATGTCCCCCCGTGCCCCCCCATGTCCCCCCCCCACGCCCCCCCCATTCCCGATGTTGGGGTGTCCCCAGGTGTGGGACGTCACCACGCAGGACCTGTCCTCGGGCTCTGCCACCCTCGACGGTTTTCGGGGGCTCGTCTTTGTGGGGGGGTTCAGCTACGCCGACGTCCTCGGCTCCGCCAAGGGTGAGAATTTGGGGGACCCCCTGCCCCCCATTTCACACCAGGGGCGGTTTTGGGGGGGTCCCCAGGGGGCTCCGTACCCCGACATGGGCTGGTTTGGGGGGGGGGACACCCCTGCGGGGTTTGAGGATCCTGGGTAAGGTTGGGTTTGGGGTGCCCCAGGTTTTGGGGTGCCCCTAGTTCAGGGTGCCCCTGAATTTGGGGTGCTCCAGGTTTTGGGGTGCTCCAGGTTTTGGGGTGTTCCTGGTTTTGGGTGCCCCTGAATTTGGGGTGCCCCAGGTTTTTGGGTTCCCCTGGTTTTGGGTTTCCCTTGGATTTGGGGTGCCCCAGGTTTTGGGGTGCTCCAGGTTTTGGGGTCCCCCTGGTTTTGGGTGCCCAAGGTTTTGGGGTGCCCCAGGTTTTGGGGAGCCCCTGGTTCCAGGTGCCCCTGAATTTGGGGTCCTCCAGGTTTTGGGGTGTCCCTGGTTTTGGGGTGTCCTGGGTTCAGGGTTCCCCTGGATTTAGGGTGCTCCAGGTTTTGGGGTGCTCCAGGTTTTCGGGTGTCCCTGGACTTAGGGTGCCCCTGAATTTGGGGTGTCCCTGGTTTTGGGGTGTCCTGGGTTCAGGGTTCCCCTGGATTTGGGGTGCTCCAGGTTTTGGGGTGCTCCAGGTTTTGGGTTTCCCCTGGATTTGGGGTGCCCAAGGTTTTGGGGTGCTCCTGGTTTTGGGTGCCCCTGGTTCAGGGTGGCCCTGAATTTGGGGTGCTCCAGGTTTTGGGGTGCTCCGGGTTTGGGGTTCCCCTGGTTTTGGGGAGCCCCTGGATGTGGGGTGCCCAAGGTTTTGGGGTGTTCCAGGTTTTGGGGTGTTCCTGGTTTTGGGTGCTCCTGGATTTGGGGTGCTCCAGGTTTTGGGGTGTTCCTGGTTTTGGGGTCCCCCTGGTTTTGGGTTCCCCTGGATTTGGGGTGCCCCAGGTTTTGGGGTTCCCCTGGTTTTGGGGAGCCCCTGGATTTGGGGTGCCCAAGGTTTTGGGGTGCTCCAGGTTTTGGGGTGTTCCTGGTTTTGGGGAGCCCCTGGTTCCAGGTGCCCCTGAATTTGGGGTGCCCCAGGTTTTGGGGAGCCCCTGGTTTTGGGTGCCCCTGGATGTGGGGTGCTCCAGGTTTTGGGGTGTCCTTGTTTCTGAACAGCCCTGGGTTTTGGGGTGTCCCTGTTCAGGGTCCACGAATTGGGGTGCTGCTGGTTTTGGGGTGCCCTTGTTTCTGAATGACCCTGGGTTTGGGGTGTCCCTGTTTCAGGGTGCCCTGGGTTAGGGTGCTGCTGGTTTTGGGGTGCCCCTTGCTTTTGGGGTGTCTGTTTCTGGGTGCCTCTGGTTTTGGGGTGTCCCTGTTTCAGGGCTCCTTTGGTTTGGGTGTTCTTGGTTTTGGGGTGCCCCTGGTTTTGGGGCACCTTAGGTTTTGGGGTGTCCCTGTTTGGGGGTGTCCTTGGTTTGGGGGTCCTGGGTGTTGGGGATGCCGGTGGGGGGGGTGTGTCCCCATTTTAGGGGTGCCCTTGATTTGGGGGTGCTGGGTGTGGGGGTCCCTGGTTTGGGGGTGGCCCTGGTTAGGGGGTGCCCAGTTTGGGGGTGTCAGGGTGCTGAGTTTGGGGGTGCCGAGTTTGGGGGTGCTGCAGTATTGGGGTGCCAGGTTTGGGGGTGTCAGGTTTGGGGGTGCCAGGTTTGGGGGTATTGGGGTGCCCAGTTTGGGGGTGCCCAGTTTGGGGGTGCCAGGTTTGGGGGTGTTGGGGTGCTGAGTTTGGGTGTGCCGGGTTTGGGGGTGCTGCGGTATTGGGGTGCCCGGTTTGGGGGTGCCCGGTTTGGGGGTGCCAGGTTTGGGGGTGTCAGGGTGCCCAGTTTGGGGGTGCCAGGTTTGGGGGTGCCCAGTTTGGGGGTGCTGTGCTCAGTTTGGGGGTGCCAGGTTTGGGGGTGTTGGGGTGCCCAGTTTGGGGGTGCCAGGTTTGGGGGTACCGAGTTTGGGGGTGCTGCAGTATTGGGGTGCCAGCTTTGGGGGTGTTGGGGGTGCCCAGTTTGGGGGTGCCAGCTTTGGGGGTGTTGGGGTGCTCAGTTTGGGGGTGCCCAGTTTGGGGGGTACCGAGTTTGGGGGTGCTGCAGTATTGGGGTGCCAGGTTTGGGGGTGTCAGGGTGCCCAGTTTGGGGGTATCAGGGTGCCCAGTTTGGGGGTGCCAGGTTTGGGGGTGCTGTGGTATTGGGGTGCCAGGTTTGGGGGTGCCCGGTTTGGGGGTGCTGCGGTATTGGGGTGCTCAGTTTGGGGGTGCCAGGTTTGGGGGTGTCAGGGTGCCCCATTTGGGGGTGCTGCCGTACTGGGGTGCCAGCTTTGGGGCTACTTTGGGGCTCCTCTCTGTGCATGGGGGGGGGGGGGGGGTTTGGGGTGCTCCAGGTTTTTGGGTCCCCCTGGTTTTGGGTGCCCCTGGATTTGGGGTGCTCCAGGTTTTGGGGAGCCCCTGGTTCTGGGTGCCCCTGAATTTGGGGTCCTCCAGGTTTTGGGGTGTCCCTGGTTTTGGGGTGTCCTGGGTTCAGGGTTCCCCTGGATTTAGGGTGCTCCAGGTTTTGGGGTGCTCCAGGTTTTCGGGTGTCCCTGGACTTAGGGTGCCCCTGAATTTGGGGTGCCCCAGGTTTTGGGGTGCCCCTGGTTCCGGGTGCCCCTGAATTTGGGGTGCTCCAGGTTTTGGGGTGCCCCTGGGTTTGGGTGCCAGCTTTGGGGCTACTTTGGGGCTCCTCTCTCTCTGTGCATGTGGGGGGGGGTCCCCCCATTTTAGGGGTGCCCTGACCCCCCCCCCTTTCCCCCCCCCCCCCCCCCCAGGCTGGGCAGCCGCCGTGCGCTTCCACCCGCGGGTGGGGGGCACCCTCGCCCGCTTCCGCCAGCGCCCCGACACCTTCAGCCTGGGGGTCTGCAACGGCTGCCAGCTGCTGGCCCTGCTGGGCTGGGTGGGGCCCCCCCAAGGTGGGTGCTGGGGGGGGGGCACCCATGGGTGGGGGGTGTGTGGGGTGGGGGGGCACCTATGGCGGGGGGGAGGCAGCCATGGGGCGGGGGGGGGTGGTGGTTGGGAGGGGTCCAATGGTGGGGGGGGGGTCAATGGGGGGACACCTATGGGTGGGGGGCACCCATAGGTGGGGGAGGCACCTATGGGGGGGGGGGAGCAGCCATGGTGGGGGGGGGGTGGTTGGGAGGGGTCCCATGGGGGGGGTCAATGGGGGTTGGGGGCTCCCTTGGGTGGGTGGGGGCTTGGGGGGGGGGGGTGTCCCGTGGGGGTGCACCCATGGGGGGGGGGGGGGTGTGGATCTTATGGGTGGGGGGGGTCCTTGGGCAATTTGGGGGGGGGGATCCCTGGGGTCCCTGGGGGGGGCTTTGAGGGGGTCCCCTGGGGGGTCCCGGGGGGGGGGGGTCTTTTGGGGGGGGGTCCCTGGGGGGTACCTGGGGAGTCTTGGGGGGGGTCCCATGGGGGGGGGTGGTGTCCCCTGGGGGGGGTCTTTTGGGGGGGGGTCCCTGGGGGGTACCTGGGGGTGTCTTTGGGGGGGTCCCTGGGGTGTCCCTGGGGGGGGTCTTTGGGGGTGTCCCCTGGGGGGGGGGGGGTCCCCTGGGTGGTCCCTGGGGGGGGTCCGTGTCTTTGGGGGGGGGGGGTGTCTTTTGGGGGTGTCCCCCCCCCTCCCCCCCGTGGGTGTCCCTGGGCGGGCGGTGACGTTGTGGGGTGCAGAGGAGGGGGCCCCCCCCGCGGTGGCGCTGAGCCCCAACCTCTCGGGGCGTTTCGAGTCGCGGTTCGTGGCCGTGAGGGTGGAGCCGGGGCCCTCCCTGATGCTGCGCGGGATGGAGGGCGCCTGCCTGGGCGTCTGGGTGGCCCACGGAGAAGGTGGGTGCTGGGGGGGGGGGCACTGGGAGGCACTGGGAGGCACTGGGGGGGACTGGGAGGGACTGGGAGGGAACTGGGGGCATGAGGAGTACGGGGGGCATGGGGATACTGGGAGAACTGGGGGGCACTGGGAGAACTGGGAGGCACTGGGGGGCACTGGGAGCACTGGGGGGCACGGGGAGGCACTGGGAGGGACTGGGGGGGGACTGGGAGGGACTGGGAGGGAACTGGGGGCATGAGTACGGGGGGCATGGGGATACTGGGAGAACTGGGAGCACTGGGAGGCACTGGGAGGGACTGGGAGGGACTGGGGGGGGACTGGGGGGGAACTGGGAGGGAACTGGGGGCATGAGGAGTATGGGGGGCATGGGGATACTGGGAGAACTGGGAGGGACTGGGAAGCACTGGGAGGGACTGGGGGGGAACTGGGAGGGACTGGGGAGGACTGGGGGGGAACTGGGGGCATGAGGAGTACGGGGGGCATGGGGATACTGGGAGAACTGGGAGCACTGGGGGGCACTGGGAGGCACTGGGAGGGACTGGGGGGGAACTGGGAGGGAACTGGGGGCATGAGGAGTATGGGGGGCATGGGGATACTGGGAGAACTGGGAGGGACTGGGAGGCACTGGGGGGCACTGGGGGCATGAGGAGTACAGGGGGCATGGGGATACTGGGGATACTGGGAGAACTGGGAGGCACTGGGAGGGACTGGGAGGGACTGGGGGGGAACTGGGGGCATGAGGAGTACGGGGGGCATGGGGATACTGGGAGAACTGGGGGGCACTGGGAGAACTGGGAGCACCGGGGGGGAACTGGGGGCATGAGGAGTATGGGGGGCACAGGGATACTGGGAGAACTGGGAGAAGTGGGAGGCACTGGGGGGTACTGGGAGCACTGGGGGAACTGGTGGAACTGGGAGCACTGGGCACACTGGGAGAACTGGGAGTACTGGGAGCACTGGGGGGGAACTGAGGGCATGAGGAGTACAGGGGGCACAGGGATACTGGGGATACTGGGGGGCACTGGGAGAACTGGGGGGAACTGGGAGGCACTGGGAGGCACTGGGAGGGACTGGGGGCATGAGGAGTACGGGGGGCATGGGGATACTGGGGATACTGGGAGAACTGGGGGGCACTGGGAGGGACTGGGAGGGACTGGGGGGGAACTGGGGGCATAAGGAGTACGGGGGGCACAGGGATACTGGGGATACTGGGGGGCACTGGGAGAACTGGGAGGCACTGGGAGGCACTGGGAGGGACTGGGGGCATGAGGAGTACGGGGGGCATGGGGATACTGGGGATACTGGGAGAACTGGGGGCACTGGGAGGCACGGGGGGGGCACTGGGAGCACTGGTATCACTGGGAGCACTGGGGGGGCGGTTACTGGGAGCACTGGGAGGCACTGGGAGCAGTGGGGAGCACTGGGAGGTTACTGGGAGCACTGGGGGGTTACTGGGAGCACTGGGGGGGCACTGGGAGCCACTGGGGGTTACTGGGAGCACTGGGAGCACTTGGGGGTTTACTGGGAGCACTGGGGGGTTACTGGGAGGCACTGGGAGGTTACTGGGAACACTGGGGAGGGGTTACTGGGAGGCACTGGGGAGCACTGGGAGCACCTTGGCTCCAAGAGGCACCTTCCGGGCGCCACGGGGCAAATCCCCGGAGCCCCTTTCGGGTGCCACCCATGGGTGCTCCCCTCCCCCCCCCCCCCCAGGCCGGTTCCAATTCCGAACTCCCGAGGGGTTGCAGAGGGCGTTGGGGGAGGGGCTGATCCCCCTTCGTTACGTCGACGATTCGGGGGTCCCCACGAGCGAGTACCCCCTGAACCCCAACGGGTCCGGGGGGGCGGCGGCTGCGCTCTGCTCGCCCTGCGGCCGTCACTTGGCCGTGATGCCCCACCCCGAGCGGGGGGTGCGAACTTGGCAATGGCCTTGGCGACCCCGGGTTTGGGACCGTGGGGAGATGGGGGGCACGGAAGCTCCTTGGCTTCGGATGTTCCGGAACGCTCGGGTGTGGTGTTCGAGTTGGCCCCACGGTCGGGTTTGAAGTAGAGGATTCGTGGTGGTTGACGCATGGATGGACCCATGGATGGACCCATAGATAGACCCATAGATGGACACATGGATGGACCCATAGATAGACCCATAGATAGACCCATAGATGGACCCATGGATGGACACACAGATGGACACATGGATGGACACACAGATGGACACATGGATGGACCCATAGATAGACCCATAGATAGACTCATAGATGGACCCATGGATGGACACACAGATGGACACATGGATGGACCCATAGATAGACCCATAGATAGACCCATAGATGGACCCATGGATGGACACATGGATGGACACATGGATGGACCCATAGATAGACCCATAGATAGACTCATAGATGGACCCATGGATGGACACACAGATGGACACATGGATGGACCCATAGATAGACCCATAGATAGACCCATAGATGGACCCATGGATGGACACATGGATGGACACATGGATGGACCCATAGATAGACCCATAGATAGACTCATGGATGGACCCATGGATGGACACATGGATGGACACATGGATGGACCCATGGATAGACCCATAGATAGACCCATGGATGGACCCATAGATGGACCCATAGATGGAACCATAGATGGAACCATAGATGGACCCATAGATAGACCCACGGATGGACCCATAGATGGACACACAGATGGACACATGGATGGACCCATAGATGGACCTATAGATGGACCCATGGATGGACCCATGGATGGACCCATAGATGGACACACGGATGGACACATGGATGGACCCACAGACGGACCCACGGATACACGGATAGACCCACACAAAAGGACCCATGGATGGACCCATAGATGGACCCACAGACGGACCCACAGACGGACACACAGATGGACGCATGGACAGACCCATGGACGGACCCATGGATGGACCTGAAACATGGGCAGCCCCACGGCTGCCCCGACCCACGGACGGACCCATGGACAGACCCATGGACAGACCCATGGATGGACCCACGGATGGACCCACGGATGGACCTGACCAACGGGCAGCCCCACAGCTGCCCCATGGTGAGCCCTGACCCACGGACAGACCAACGGATGGACCCACGGACAGACCCGCCCCACACATGGACCCACAGCCAGTCCTGCCCCATGGCCAGCCCCACAGCCACCCCACGGCTGCCCCACAGAGAGCCCTGACCCCACCCCCTCCCCCCTCAGCAGTGACCAATGGGAGCTGAACCCCATCTCCTCATCCACCAATAGGAAGCCCGGGCCACAGAGGGGGCGGGGCTTGAATAAAATGTTCTGGATACGGTCACGTGGGGGGGAGGAGTCATTGGGGGGGATGGGGGATGGGGGGGGATGGGGGTCCGGATGGTTTGGGGGGGATGGGGGATGGGGGGGGGGGGGATGGGAATGGGGGGGGGATGGGGGGAATGGGGGGTCCGGACGGTTTGGGGGGATGGGGGGGGGATGGGAATGGGGGGGGAATGGGGGGATGGGGGGTCCGGACGGTTTGGGGGGATGGGGGGGGATGGGAATGGGGGGTCCGGATGGTTTGGGGGAGATGGGGGGATGGGCGGGATGGGAATGGGGGGGGATGGGGGGTCCGGATGGTTTGGGGGGATGGGGGGGGGATGGGAATGGGGGGGGATGGGGGGTCCGGATGGTTTGGGGGAGATGGGGGATGGGGGGGGGGATGGGAATGGGAATGGGGGGGAATGGGGGATGGGGGGGATGGGAATGGGGGGGGGATGGGGGGCTGGACGCCTTGGGGGGATGGGGGGGTATAAGGAGGAATGGGGGGGATGGGGGGGGATGGGGGTCCGGATGGTTTGGGGGGATGGGGGGGGGGATGGGGGGGCTCCCCCGGGGCATTTGGGATTCGGGACCCTCCCCCCCTCCCTCCCCCCTCAGCAGACCCCAGGAGGGGCGTCGGGCACGTGCGGGCACGGGGACCTCCCCCCCTCCCCCTTCTTCCCCCCCACCTCCGGCCATTTGTCCCCTCCCCTCCCCCCCCCCAGCCCCAAATCCCCGTGAAATGAGCCCAAAAGGTGCCCGGGTGGGGGGAGGGGTGTCAGCCCCTCAGGCGTGGGAGAACCCCGCGCGCCGCGTTCCCAGGCCCCCTCCCCCCGCCCCGCCCCTCCCCCCCCCCCCTTTCCCACGGGACAAGGAGCTCGGGCCGCCCCTCCCCCACGGCGGGTGCCGGACACGTGCGGGATCAAAGGGCCGAGAGGCCTCGTGCCGGCACCCCTCCCCCCCCCGCCACCTCCCTCCGGCAGCGGAACCGGCGCTCCCAGTAACCCCCAGTGCTCCCAGTAACCCCCAGTGCCCCCCCAGTGCTCCCAGTAACCCCCAGTGCTCCCAGTCACCCCCCCAGTGCTCCCAGTAACCCCCAGTGCTCCCAGTAATGCCGCAGTGCTCCCAGTGTCCCCCCAGTGCCCCCAGTAACCCCCAGTGCCCCCCCAGTACTCCCAGTAAACCCTCCAGTGTTCCCAGTGCCCCCCCAGTACTCCCAGTAAACCCCAGTGCCCCCCAGTGCTCCCAGTAAACCCCCCAGTGTTCCCAGTGCCCCCCCAGTACTCCCAGTAACCCCCAGTGCCCCCCCAGTGCTCCCAGTAAGCCCCCCCAGTGCTCCCAGTGCCCCCCCAGTACTCCCAGTAACCCCCAGTGCCCCCCAGTGCTCCCAGCGCCCCCCCCAGTGCTCCTAGTGCCCCCAGTGCTCCCAGTAACCCCCCAGTGACCCCCAAGTGCTCCCCCCAGTATCTCCCAGTTCTCCCAGTAGCCTCCCAAGTGCTCCCAGTACCCCCCAGTGCTCTCCCAGTGCTCCCAGTGCCCCCCCTCCCCTCCCCCCTCCACTGCTCCCAGTGCCCCCCCTCCCCCCCCAGTATCCCCAGTGCTCCCAGTGCCCCCCCACTATCCCCAGTGCTCCCAGTGCTCCCAGTGCCCCCCCTTCCACTGCTCCCAGTGCCCCCCCACTATCCCCAGTGTCCCCAGTGCTCCCAGTACCCCCCAGTGCCCTCCCAGTGCTCCCAGTGCCCCCCTCCCCCCCAGTATCCCCAGTGCTCCCAGTGCCCCCCCTCTCCTCCCCCCCCCCACTGCTCCCAGTGCCCCCCCCACTATCCCCAGTGTTCCCAGTGCTCCCAGTGCCCCCCCCGCATTGGTCCCACTGCCCCCCCCAGTATCCCCAGTGCTCCCAGTGCCCCTCCCCCCCCGCCCCACTGCTCCCACTGCCCCCCCTCCCCCCCAGTATCCCCAGTGCTCCCAGTACTCCCAGTGCCCCCCTCCCCTCCCCCTCCACTGCTCCCAGTGCCCCCCCTCCCCCCCACTATCCCCAGTGTTCCCAGTGCGCCCCCCCCATTGCTCCCACTGCCCCCCCCTCCCCCCCCAGTATCCCCAGTGCTCCCAGTGCCCCTCCCCCCCCCTCCCCTCCCCCCTCCCCGGGGCGGGGCCACCCGGTCCCATAAAGGGTCCGACCGGGACCACCCGGGCCAGACCCGCGCGGCCCCGGCCCCGGCCCGGCACCATGAGCAGCGCCGCGGAGCCCCACAGCGACAGGAAGGTAACGGCTGCCTGGCCCGGTTCGGACCCCTTCGGCCCGGTTTGGGTTTGGCCCGGTTTAGGCTTGGCCTGGCTTGGCCCAATTTGGCGCGGTTCAGCCTGCCTAGGGCTTGTCCTGGTTCAGACCCCCTTTGGCCCGGTTCGGCCTGGTTGGGACTTTAACTGGTTCAGACCCATTTGGCCCAGTTCAGCCTGGTTGGGACTTAAACTGGTTCAGCCCTTTTAGGGCTTGATCTGAATCAGCCCAGTTTGGCCCGGTTCAGCCCGGTTTGGACTTTAACTGGTTTGGACCCATTTGGCCCAGTTCAGCCCTTTTAGGGCTTGGTCCGATTCAGCCCAGTTTGGCCCGGTAGATCCCAGTTAGGGTTTGGCCCAGTTCAGCCCTTTTAGGGCTTGACCTGAATCAGCCCAGTTTGGCCTGGTTCAGCCCGGTTTGGACTTTAACTGGTTCAGACCCATTTGGCCCGGTTCAACCTGGTTTGGGTTTGGCCCAGTTTAGCCCAGTTTGAGCTTGGACCTGTTCAGTCCACTTTGGCCCAGTTCAGCCTGGTTTAGACTTTAACTGGTTTGGACCTATTTGGCCTGGTTCTGCCTGGTTTTGGCTTAGCCTGGTTGAGCCCAGTTTGGACTTTAACTGGTTCGGACTCATTTGTCCTGGCGTGGGCTTCGCCCGGTTTGGCCCCATTTGGCCCAGTTCAGCCGTTTGACCTGGCTCAGCCCAGTTAGGGTTTGGCCCAGCTCAGCCTGGTTTGGGACTTGATCCTGTTTGTCTCCATTTTGCTTGGCCTTGTTAAGCCCAGTTTGGACCAGTTTGGGTTTGGTCCAGTATGGCCCAATTAGTATTTGGCCTGGTTCAGCCCTGATTGATCTGGGTCCAATTTGGCCCCATTTGGGCCAGCTTGGCCCAGTTCAGGTTTGGCCCGGTTAAGCTCGGTTCCAACCAGTTAGGGTTTAGCCAATTTTGGTTTCACCTGGGCTTGGCCCAGTTCAGGCCAGTTCCCAGTAAGGACTTGGACCAGTTCGGCCCAGTTCTACCCAGTTAGTGCTTCGCTGTTCAGCCCAGGTTGGGCTTGGCCCAGTTTGGCACGCCTTGATCCAGTTAGGACTTGGCGCTATTTGACGCTGTTTGGCCTTAGCCCAGTTTGACCCGGTTCAGCCCAGTTAGGACCTGACCCAGTTCTACTCTGGGCTTGTCCTGGTTTGACCTAGTTAAGACTTGGCCTGGTTCAGCCTGACTCAGCCCACTTTGGCCTTGTTTAGGCTTGGCCCCATCCCGCTCAGTCTGGCCCTCTTAGGACTCGGCCCCGTTTGGCCCAGTTAGGACTTGACCCAGTTCAGCTCATATTGGCCTGGTTTGACCCAGTTTGGCCCAGTTTGGTCTGGTTCAGCTCAGATTGGCCCAGTTTGGCTCATATTGGCCTGGATCAGCCCAGTTTGGCCCAGTTTGGTCTGGTTCAGCCTGGTTTGACCCAGTTTGGCCCAGTTTGGTCTGGTTCAGCTCAGATTGGCCCAGGTTGGCTCATATTGGCCTGGATCAGCCCAGTTTGGCCCAGTTTGGTCTGGTTCAGCCTGGTTTGACCCAGTTTGGCCCAGTTTGGTCTGGTTCAGCTCAGATTGGCCCAGTTCAGCTCATATTGGCCTGGTTTGACCCAGTTTGGCCCAGTTTGGTCTGGTTCAACCTGATCTGGCCCAGTTCAGCCTTGGCTCAGCCTCAGACCCAGTCCAGCCTTGTCCCAGTCCAGCCCTGCTCAGCCCAGTCCGGTTCAGCTTGGCCCAGTTCATCCAAACCCAGTTAAACCCAGCCTAAGTTTGTCCCGACTCAACCCGGTTTGGCCCGGGTTGGCTCAGATCAGCCCAGTTCACCCCAGTTTGGCTCTGCTTGCCCAAACTGGGCTCTGTCTGTTTTGGCCCAGTTCAGCTGGACCTGGTTCTAGCCTAAGTTTGATCTGGTCCTGTTGACCCAGGCCTAGTCCAGTATGGCCCAGTTCAGCCCAGTCTAATTTGGTTTGGGCCAGTTCAGTTCAAGCCCATCCGGCTTGGTTGGACCTGGCCTGGTTCAGCCCCACCCTGACCTGGTTCGGGCCAGTTTGTCCCCAGCCCAGTTTGTCCCCGGCCCAGTTAAGCCCCGGCCCAGTTAAGCCCCTGCCCAGTTTGATCCCAGCCCAGTTTGGTCTGGTTTGGCCCCAACCTGACCAGTTTGGCCTGGTTGTCCCCAGACTGGTTTGGCCCAGTTTAACCCCAACTAAACCCAGTTTAGTCCCATCACGTCCTGGCCCAGTTTGGTCCCAGTCTGGGCCTTAACCCAACCCAGTTTAGTCCCAGCCTAACCCATCCCCTCCCAGTTTGAGCCCAACCCATCCCATCCTGGCCCAGTTTAACCCCAACTAAACCCAGTTTAGTCCCATCATGTCCTGGCCCAGTTTGGTTCAGCCTTGGCCCAGTTTAGTCCCAGTCTGGGCCCTAACCCAACCCCGTTTAGTCCCAGCCTAACCCATCCCCTCCCAGTTTGAGCCCAACCCAACATGACCCAGCCTTACGGTTTAGTCCCAGTCTAACCCACCCCTGTCCCACTTTAGCCCCAGTCTAACCCACCCCGGTCCCAGTTTAACCCCAGCCTTACGGTTTAGTCCCAGTCTAACCCACCCCCGTCCCAGTTTAGCCCCAGCCTTACGGTTTAGTCCCAGTCTAACCCACCCCAGTCCCACTTTAGCCCCAGTCTAACCCACCCCCGTCCCAGTTTAACCCCAGCCTTACGGTTTAGTCCCAGTCTAACCCACCCCCGTCCCAGTTTGGCCCCAGCCTTACGGTTTAGCCCCAGTCTAACCCACCCCAGTCCCACTTTAGTCCCAGTCTAACCCACCCCGGTCCCAGTTTAGCCCCAGCCTTACGGTTTAGTCCCAGTCTAACCCACCCCGGTCCCAGTTTAGCCCCAGCCTTACGGTTTAGTCCCAGTCTAACCCACCCCAGCCTTACGGTTTAGTCCCAGTCTAACCCACCCCCGTCCCAGTTTGGCCCCAGCCTTACGGTTTACTCCCAGTCTAACCCACCCCCATCCCGGTTTAGTCCCAGTCTAACCCACCCCCGTCCCACTTTAGCCCCAGCCTTACGGTTTAGTCCCAGTCTAACCCACCCCGGTCCCAGTTTAGCCCCAGCCTTATGGTTTAGTCCCAGTCTAACCCACCCCCATCCTGGTTTAGTCCCAGTCTAACCCACCCCGGTCCCAGTTTAGCCCCAGCCTTACGGTTTAGTCCCAGTCTAACCCACCCCGGTCCCAGTTTAGCCCCAGCCTTATGGTTTAGTCCCAGTCTAACCCACCCCCATCCTGGTTTAGTCCCAGTCTAACCCACCCCGGTCCCAGTTTAGCCCCAGCCTTACGGTTTAGTCCCAGTCTAACCCACCCCGGTCCCAGTTTAGCCCAGCCTTACGGTTTAGTCCCAGTCTAACCCACCCCGGTCCCAGTTTAGCCCCAGCCTTACGGTTTAGTCCCAGTCTAACCCACCCCGGTCCCAGTTTAGCCCCAGCCTTACGGTTTAGTCCCAGTCTAACCCACCCTGGTCCCAGTTTAGCCCCAGCCTTACGGTTTAGTCCCAGTCTAACCCACCCCCATCCCGGTTTAGTCCCAGTCTAACCCACCCCCGTCCCAGTTTGGCCCCAGCCTTACGGTTTAGTCCCAGTCTAACCCACCCCAGTCCCACTTTAGTCCCAGTCTAACCCACCCCTGTCCCAGTTTGGCCCCAGCCTTACGGTTTAGTCCCAGTCTAACACACCCCCGTCCTGGTTTAGTCCCAGTCTAACCCACCCCCGTCCCAGTTTGGCCCCAGCCTTACGGTTTAGTCCCAGTCTAACCCACCCCCATCCCAGTTTAGCCCCAGCCTTATGGTTTAGCCCCAGTCTAACCCACCCCCGTCCCAGTTTGGCCCCAGCCTTACGGTTTAGTCCCAGTCTAACCCACCCCCATCCCGGTTTAGTCCCAGTCTAACCCACCCCGGTCCCAATTTAGCCCCAGTCTAACCCACCCCATCCCAGTTTAGCCCCAGCCTTATGGTTTAGTCCCAGTCTAACCCACCCCGGTCCCAGTTTAGCCCCAGCCTTACGGTTTAGTCCCAGTCTAACCCACCCCGGTCCCAGTTTAGCCCCAGCCTTACGGTTTAGTCCCAGTCTAACCCACCCCCGTCCCAGTTTAGCCCCAGCCTTATGGTTTAGTCCCAGTCTAACCCACCCCCATCCCAGTTTAGCCCCAGCCTGATCTGGCGCTGGCCCAGTTAGGCCGGGGTTGGGCCTCACTTTCGCTCTGCCCCCCTCCCCCGCTCCCCTCCCCCGCCCCGGGCTGCTCCTGAAGCCGCTCATGGAGAAGCGTCGTCGCGACCGCATGAACCGCAGCCTCGATCGGCTCCGGCTGCTGCTGCTGGCAGCCACCTGTGACGAGGTGAGGCTCTATCGCGACTATCGCGGTTCTGTCGCGACTAGCGCGGCGCTATCGGGGCTCTATCGCGACTATTGCAGCTCTCTTGCAGCTCTGTTGAGGCGCTCCCGTGACTATCGGGGCTCTTCCTCTCTCTATCGCGACTGTCGCACCTCTATCGCGGTTCCGGCGCGACTGTTGCAGCTCTATTGCGGCTCTGTCGCAACTCTCAGCTCTATCACAGCTTTATTGTGGCACTGTCGTAACTATCGGGGCTCTTCCTCTCTATCACGACTATCGCGCTTCTATTGTGCCTCTAGCACGGTTCTGTCGCGACTGTTGCGGCACTATTGGGGCTCTATCGCGACTATTGCAGCTCTATTGTGGCTCTGTCACAACTCTCAGTCCTACCGCGGCTTTATTGTGGCACTCTCATGACTATCGTGGCCCTTCCTCTCTCGATTGTGACTATCACGACTCTGTCATGACTGTTTGGGCTCTGTAAGGGCTCTACCATGACTTTCAGCTCTGCCATGGCTCTGTTGTGATACTATCATGACTATCCCGGCTCTGTTGTGGCTTTATCTTGACTATTGCAGCTTTCTCACAGCTCTAGCAGGACTCCGTTGGTCCGTCAAGGCTCTTTTGTGGCACTATCATGATTATTGCAACTATCGTGACAGTTCTGGCTCTGTTGTGACTGGGCCCAGCCTTAGCTGGGCTCTATCATGACTATTAGGGTTCTATTGTTACTATCGCATCTACCGAGGCTCTGTCATGACTCTTTTGTGACCTGATTGCGATTATGGGGGCTCTGTCGCGGCTGTGTTGTGACTATGGGGGCTCTACCGTGACTCTGTCCCGATGCTCGGGGGTCTCTCGGGGCTCTCTCGCGATTATCCATTGCGATTATCACCTTGTTATCCTGCCTGTCGCCTGTCACTGCAGCTACGGCAGCCCACCACCACCAGGGGGCGCTGTCGGAGCACTGTCGGGACACTGGGGGCTCTGACAGGGCGCTATCGGGACATTATCGGGACGCTCTTGGCACACTTTTGGGGTCTCTATCGGGGGACGCTATCGGGACGCTATCAGGACACTACTGAGACGCTATTGGGGGTCTATTTTGGCGCTATCGCAGCTCTATCGTGACACTATTGTGACACTATTGGGAGACCCTCGGGGCGCTATCGGGTCACGCTATCAGGGCACTACTGGGATGCTGTTGGGGCTCTGTCATGAGACTTGGGGCTCTATCGGGACACTCTGGGGAGCTCTACTGGGGCACTATCGTGACACTACCGTGACGCTATCGCTATCGGACCAGTATCGGGATCCCCGTGGGCCTCGCTCACGGCTCTGGGGGCGCCGTCGGGGTGGTTCCGTCACGACACCGTGGCTGCCGCTGCCGCCGCCTCCCTGCCCCCCGCCGTCACGACTCATGTGACATGTGTGTGTCGTGTCCCCCCACCCCCGCTCCTCCCCCCGCTCCGTCTCTCTCCCCTCCCCCCCCCCTCCCCCTCCAACCCCGCCCCCAGCGTCTCCGAAACCCCAAGGTGGAGAAGGCCGAAATCCTGCAGAAAACGGTGCAGTTCCTGCGGGCACAGCCCCTCTCAGGTCCGTGCCTCAGTTTCCCCCCCCCCCCCCCCAACCTGGGACACCCCCCACACCCCCCCCCTCCGTCGCCGGAGGACGCCACGTTGCGGCTTCTCAGGCGGCCGCTCCGGGGAGGGGGGGGCGCGGGGGTCGCGCGGGAGTTTGAGGGGGTCACCGTGTTTCTCTCCGGCACAGAGCCCTCGCGGACAGAGGAGCTGTTCCTGCGGCGCTACCGCAGCGGTTACCGGGAGTGCTTGGCTCGCGCCGCTCGTTTCCTGCAGGCCGTTCCAGTGGAGCCTCCGTGTCCGGGTCTGGGTCCCGTACCCGTCTGTCCCCCACCGCTCATCGCCGGCCCCACCGACACCCCCGGGCCCTCCGGCCGCCATGGACTGCCTGCGCCGCGGGTGGGGCCCAGCTGCCCCAGTTACCACAGTTATGGGCCTGGTTACGACAACTTTGGGCCTACTCCGGGGCCTAGTCTGGGGCCTACTCACAGGCCTAACTGTGGCCTTGGTTACCGCCCCGGTGACGGCCCCGGTTGCCCCGGTGACGGCGCCGGTTGCCCCGGCGATGGCCCCTGTTGCCCTGATGATGGCCCTGGTTGCCCCGGCGACAGGTCCGGGTGTCCTGGTTACCACGGTTACGGGCCTGATCTGAGGCCTGGTCTCAGGCCTACTTTCGGGCCTACTTTCAGGCCTAGTTTGGGGCCCAGCCTGGGCCCCCAGCATGGCCCCAGTCGTGGCCCTGGTTGCGGCCCCAGCGGCCACGAGGACTCACAGCGGCGCTGCGCCAAGGAAGAGGCGCCGAGGGAGAGCGGGGGGCCGCTGGGGCCGCCCTGCCGCGTCTGGAGACCCTGGCCCTGAGCCATGAGGGGCGGCTGCGCGTCCCCCCCTGCTTACTCGCTGGGAGGATGGGAGGGACTTGGAGGATGGGGGGTGGGGGGGAACTGGTATACTGGGAGGAAGGCGGGCTTTTTAGCTGCTAAACTGGGAGGAAGGCCCTTTTTAAGTACTGGGAGGACAGGAGTAAACTGGAAGGCTGGGAGGAAGGCGGGTTTTTAACAAGTATACTGGGAGGACGGTGGTTTTTGCTGGTATACTGGGAGGAAGGTGGGTTTTTAACTGGTATACTGCAAGGATAGTGGTTAGTGAGTTGTATACTGGGAATTTTTATTTTTTTTTTAAACTGGTATACTGGGAAGACAGGCTCTTAACTGGTATACTGGGAGGAAGACTGCTTTTTTGTTGGTATACTGGGAGAATGTATTTTTTTTTTTTAACTTATGCTGGGAGGAAGGTCCCTTTTCACTGGTGTGCTGGGAGAACAAGAGTTTTTTTCACTGGTATATTGGGAGGACTGAGCTTTATTACTGGTATACTGGGAGTATGGGAGAGTTTTAACTGGTATATCAAAAGGAAGATGGTTTTCACTGGTATACTGGGAGGACAAAACTCTATTACTGGGGGAGGATGCGGGGCTTTTACTGGTACACTGGGAGGACAGCATTTTCTTTTTCACCAGTATACCAGAAATACGGGTTTTTAACTGGTAGACTGGAGGAACAGGTGGTTTTAACTGGTATACTGGGAAGAAGGGGACTTTTCCTTGGTATACTGGGAGGATGGCGGCTATTCACTGGTATACTGGGAGGATGGCAGTTTTTAACTGGTATACCGGCAGGATGGGGAGGTTTACTGGTATACTGGGAGGAAGGTGGTTTTTTTCATTGGTATACTGGGAGGATGAGGGACTTCCCCAGCTCTGGAGCTACCTCAGACCTGGTGTTAAATCCAGTTTTCCCAGAGTTGGTTGATTGCCCTCAAATTGAGGGTTTTCACCTCAAAACCCAGCCCCAGGTCCTGGAGTCCTGGGATGGGGGGGACGACATGACACGACCCTTCCTCCATCCTCCCTAGGTGGAGGATCTGAGTCCTGACCAGAAATCGGGAGGAATGGCTCTAGGTGGCATCGTATGGGGGGGGCTCGAGGCTCCCCGGGCTGGTTTTGGGGTGAAGAAGTGGTGGTTTTGGGGTCTGTTAACACTTTCTTCCCAGTACAGGTGGAGCCTTGGGGTCCCAGCCAGCCCCAGATCCCAAACTGGGGGGATGTCAAAAACGGGTGGGAAAAAGGGTGGGGGGGAAATATATTTTTTGTTATAATCTTTTTTTTTTTTTTTTTCTTTCCTGTACCCAATTTATGACCCCTTCCCCCTTTTTTCCTGTATATCTGGGGGGGAAAAAAAATGTAATTCAAATACAGAATGTGTTGCATCCTGATGTCTCCTGGCTTCTTCTGACATCGGTGGGGGGCTGCAAGACACTGGGGACACCTTCCCCCCCCCCCCAGGCATGGCCCTATGGCAAAGGGGACCCCATAGGGACTTGGGGGTTGGTCATGGGAGATTTTCTATAGGGTGTGTGGGGGTTGCTATGGGCCTGGGTTGTCTAGGGTCAGGTGACTGGGGGTGTCCCTATAGGGTGGAGTTATGTTGAGGACTTGTAGGACCTTATGGGGAAGCATGTCTAGGGTCCATATGGGGAGGGGGCCTACATGGAGGACCCCAAGGGTAGGGAGCCATGGCTGCCCTTTGAGTTCTGTCCCTCCTCACTCTTCTCCTCCTTCTCTCCATCTTCTGGAATGTGAGGGACATCAGTGTCTGGTTGGCTCCATCCCCAGGAGGTGAGGGACCCAGGTTGAAGGACACTAGTGTCTGTCATCGAAAGGTCATGGCAACTGGGGGAGGTTCCTGAAGATGGGAGAGAGCAAAAGTCGCTCCTGTCCTCAAGCAGGGCAAGAAGGAGGATCCAGGGAGCTACAGGATGTCAGTCTGACCTCCACCCCGGGAAGGTGATGGAGAAAATCCCCCTGGAAAGAATTTCCAAAGACATAGAATCATGGAATCATTTAGGTTGGAAAAGAGCTTTAAGATCATCAAGTCCAACCACTGAACCATGTCCCCAAGCACCACATCTACATGTCTTTTAAATACCTCCAGGGATGGTGACTCCACCACCTCCCCGGGCAGCCTGTTCCAATGCTTGACAACCCTTTTGGTGAAGAATTTTTTCCTCATCTCCAATCTAAACCTCCCCTGGAGCAACTTGAGGCCATTTCCTCTTGTCCTGTTGGTCGTCACTCTGGAGAAGAGACCGACTCCCACCTGGCTACACCCTCCTTTCAGGTAGTTGTAGAGAGCAATCAGGTCTCCCCTCAGCCTCCTCTTCTCCAGGCTAAACAACCCCAGGTCCCTCAGCTGCTCCTCATCAGACTTATTCTCCAGACCCTTCACCAGCTTCTTTGCCCTTCTCTGGACACGCTGCAGCACCTCAATGTCCTTCTTGGAGTGAGGGGCCCAAAACTGAACATAGTATTCGAGGTTGAGTACAGGGGGACGGTCACTGTCCTGGTCCTGCTGGCCACACCATTGCTGATACAAGCCAGGATGCTGTTGGCCTTCTCGGCCACCTGGACACGCTGCTGGCTCATGGTCAGCCACTGTTGACCAATACCTCCAGGTTCTTTTCCACCGAGCAGCTTTCCAGCCACTCTGCCCCAAGCCCATAGAGTTGCCTGGGGTTGGTGTGACCCAAGTGCAGGACCCGGCACTTGGCCTTGAATGACGAGAAGGTGGTGGGGAGCGGTCAGCGTGGATCGATGACGGGCAAATCGTTCTTAACCACCAAGCCAGACAACGAGGTGACTGGCTTGGTGGACAAGGGGAGAGAAGGGGGTGGGGTTTTCTGTGACTTCATTGGCTGAATTCTGGGACCCGGAGGGTCGGGATCAATGTCCGCCGATACGCCGGAGGGTCGTGCTGCCATCCAGAGGGACCTCAATAGGCTGGAGAAATGGGCTGATGGGACCCTCATGAAGTTCAATGAGGGGAAGTGAGAAGTCCTGCTCTTGGGGACGAACAACCCCAGGTACCCCAGTGAGGTCTGGGGACCGCCCAGCTGGAAAGCGGCTTCACTGAGAAGGAACCTTGGGGTTGTGGTGGACACCAAGTTGAACGTGAGCCAGCCATGCATCCTTGGGGCAAAGAAGACCAATGGTGTCCTGGGCTGCATTAGGCAAAGCCTTGCCAGAAGGTCGAGGGAGGTGATGCTTCTCCTCTGCTCGGCACTGGTGAGAGCACACCTGGAGTCTTATGTCCGGTTCTGGGCTGCCCAGTACAAGAGACGTGGGCATACTGGAGAGGCTAACAAAGGGCCATGAAGATGATGAAGGGACCAGAGCACTTCTCCTGTGAGGAGAGGCTGAGAGAGCTGGGACTGTTCAGCCTGGAGAAGACTCGGGGGGGGGGATGTCATCAAGGTGCATAAACACCTGGTGGGAGGGGATGAAGAAGACGGAGCCAGGCTCTTCTCAGTGGTGTCCAGAACAGGAGGCAGTGGCCACAAATTAAAGCCCGTTAAATTCCCAATTTCTAAGTTTTGCAGAGTCCCACAGGCACCCCTCAAATATCCCAGATCCTTACGCTCCTCTTGGTTCCTCCTCCTCGTCGGGTGCAAGGTTCAGGTTGGCTTTCTCCAATGCTCTTCCTGGAAAATTTCCCTTTGACCACCCCCTAATCACTGGAGACCTTTGGTCTCTGTCATCGAGGCTCTTATCACCGGGCCATCAAATCTGCGTCCCTGGGTGGCTTCCGTTATTGCTTCCCTTTTTACTTATTACCCCTTTGGTGGACCAGAAAGGTCCTTGATGAGGTAACATTAATGCAGCAGATGCCAATACCAACCCCTGTCCCAAAGCCCTACCAAGGCTCCTACCCCTCATCCTTACCCCATCCTCTAACCCCAAAATCACGAAGCTGAAGCTCGTACCCACGAACCCTTCCCGTGTCCCTCATCCTGCTCCCTTGCCCTGGTTGCCCACTTCTCACCATGAGACCCATCTCCGTTGCCTCAGCCGGGAAGCTCACCAGTAGCCCAACTGCTCACCAGAACCCCCAAGCAGAACCCTGAACCCTCACCTTAGCCCTTCCCTACTCCTGAAGGTTCATGAGGTAGCAGTGGGGTCTACGGGTCACCCATTAGTCCTCGTCCCAGGGAGCAAGGTGGTGGTGGGTGGCCATGGGGCAGCACTGCTCTACCCAATCAATACGCCCAGGTCTGGGTTGGACTTGGGGTGTCCAAATGCCTGAGGGCATGAGCTGGTGGTTGGGTACCTTCAATGCCTGGAGCCAGGAGAGCAGTAGAGTCTATGAAGCAAAGCAGGGATACCCTGGGTTCCCTGGGAGTGGTGGTGGGTCTGTGAGGCGGAGCTGACGTACCCCGAGACATCTGGGTCCTGGGGAGCTGTGAAGACCACGGGTTAGAGGCCAGGAACCCGAGATACCCCTGGAGCGGAGGAGTCTACGGGGAAGAGCTGGAAGACGTGGGTCGCAGGGAGGAGCAGAGGCTGTGTGCCACTTGTACAAGTTTTTTGAATGCCTCCAGGGATGAGGACTCCACCACCTCTCTGGGCAGCCTGTTCCAATGCCTGACCACTCTTTCGGTGAAGAGATTTCTCCTCATCTCCAATCTAAACCTCCCCTGAGGCAACTTGAGACCATTTCCTCTTGTCCTGTTGGTCGTTACTCCGGAGAAAAGACCAACCCCCACCTCACTACAACCCCCTTCCAGGTAGTTGTAGAGAGTGTTAAGGTCTCCCCTCAGCCTCTTCTTCTCCAGGCTCAAGATCCCCAGTTCCCTCAGCCGCTCCTCATCAGACTTGTTGTCCAGAACCTTCACCAGCTTCGTTGCCCTTCTCCGCACACCTGATGTCAGGGTGACTGAAGTCCCCCCCATGAGGACCAGGACCTGTGAATGTGAGACTGCTCCTCTCTGTCTGTAGAGGGGCCTCAGCCGCTTGTTCTTCCTGGTCTGTAGCAGACACCAACTACAACATCACGGTCACCTGTCCTGGCCTTCATCCTGACGCAGGAGCTCCCAGTTGGCTTCTCATCCAGCTCCATGGAAAAGCTCCACACACCCCATAACGGGTAACTCTTCCGGTCCTTCCTAAGGAGGTTGTGTCCTGTCACGGGAGCCATCCCACCACTTCTCCATGATCCCCACGAGACCGTAGACCTGCAGCTGGGGACGGGTCTCCAACTCAATCACGGTTATTCCCCATGCTGTCCACCCCCCCACCCTATTTATCAGCAGAAAAGTGTGTTCTACAGCCAACATCTCCATTATCAGCTCCAGATGATTCGGATCATTTTCTTGTAGGACGCTTTTCACGTTCTCAAATGTTCCTAATGCGATTTCGTTACGATAAGAAAAATACCCCTAAAACCCCCCCCAAACCCCCCAAGCCCCCCAAAAACCCCCCAAAACCCCCCCCAACCCCCCCCCCCCAAACCCCCCAAACCCCCCCAAAAACCCAAAAAACTAACCAAAAAATCAGACCATAGATTTTGGCCACATCGCATTAAGGATATTTTGATCCATCCAAGATGTGAGCAGTCACAGAGAAAAATACACTTCTTTTTTTCTCCCAAGCAAATTTTTATTGTATTGTATTGTATTGTATTGTATTGTATTGTATTGTTTTATTGTATTGTATTGTATTGTATTGTATTATTTTATTTTATTTTATTTTATTTCATTTTATTATTTTATTCTGTTTTGTTTTGTTTTATTTTGTTCTGTTTTATTTTATTTTATTTTATTTGGTAGCTGAAAGGCGCGATAATACATTTTTGGCAATAAGAAAGATCCGATTTTTTCGGTGACATATCGTCTACCTTGAAAAAAAAAAAAAAAGCGATTATCAATCTGCAGACGTAAGCAACTGCTCTACGTTCACGGCCGTGGCTCGAACCGTTCACGAAATTTGTTCCTACAGTGCCTGACTCCGCCTCGGTTTCTGTTTACACTTTCGCTAGCCATAAAAGCGATAAAATTATTATTATTTTTTTAAAAATTTTCATTTATTTATTTATTTATTGCCTCCCACGTTTCATTCACGCCAGGTCCTCGTGAAACCTCGAGAGACGCATCTCTTCCGCTTCTGACGGCAAGGTCTCCGGCAGCGACCGCTATCGGAGCTGCGCAATTTTTTTTTTTTTTTTTTCTCCTTTGCCCCAAGAATGAAAATTTGCCCCCCCCCCCCCCAAAAAAAATGGCTATTTTGGCCCATTTTTTAAATATGGAGAAGGATGAAGGTCTGGCCAGGTATCCACAGACCGAGTTTATGCTATGTCTACAATGTCTTGGAGCTCCTATAGGTACTTTGAAACTGAATTTTAAATATATTTATTGGGTTTTCTTTTCCCACTGGAATGCAATTGTTCAGTTGAAACGATTTCAATCGAAATTTCTCAAAAAATGAAAAGTTCCAATTTCTGAGACGAGGCTCGCCGTGGGATAAACCTTCTTCAGGATGACTGCCGCCAGGTCCACGTGTTGGAGTTCTGCCCGAGCCCGGTGGGCTTCTGTGCTGCAAATAAATAAAACGAAATAAAAATGAGGGGGGAAAAAAAGAAAAAATTAAATAAAAAATAAAAATATAAGGAATCGCCTGAATTTTTCCTCTCTACTTTAGTAATTTAGGAATTTTAGTAATTAAGCAAGAGAGGACGTGGAGCATCTTCTCCTTGCAGGTCAGCACAACTCACAAAGAGTTGTCCCCCCCCGCCCTGTTCTCCAACCTCCGCGTCAGGATTTTCTGCGTGTTCTCCACTTTTCACGGAAAAATAAGAAAATAACCCCGAAAGCACCTGCCCTCCGGGTGAACCGTAAGGGCGGAGGGGCAGGAATAATTTCTCCTTTTTTTTTTTTTTCCTGGGTTTTGGTGGAGTTTCTGAACAAATCTTTTCGATCTGAATTTTTTTTAATGCGATTTTACATTTTTTAATTTTTTTTTTTTTTTGGTTTTTCCTTCTCCCCCCCCCCCCCCAATGCTGGAGGTAGGTGTTTCATCGTTTTATCACGAAAGAGGCAGATTTTAGGGGTGGGCACATCATTCCCAGTGACTGATTTAGTTTTTTGGGGGGGGGAGTTTGATCCGGCGAGGTCCCAGGAATTTTTTGCTGCCTCGAAATCAATTTTCTGACTTTCATGGATTTGCCAGAATTCCCTTGTCTTCAACTGCCTGATTTTTCAGGACATAATTGGCTTGAAATTCCTGCAAATCTAATTGGGACACACACAAAAAAAAAAATCACCAAACACCAAAAAACCGACCTTTGATTTTATAGCCTTGATATATAATAAAAATTAATTAAAATTTTTCTATTTTTACTCGTTTTCGCAGCCCCCGACCTTTTCATTCCTGCGTGTCGCGTTACGGAAAGCAGAAAGGCGGATTGAGGGAAAAGTCTGTTTCTGACGACGGAGTGCTCTGCGGAATCAGCGAAACAAAGCTGTAAATCCTTTAAAAAAAAAAAAAAGAAAAAAAAAAAAAAAAGAAGGCGTGCGGCTGCCCTTGGCGGACTTCGTTAGCAAACGACGCGCCCGTCTGATAACGGGACGGAATAAAACGTGGATTTACAGCCACGCGCAACAGACGAAAAAGGAAGGGGGGGGGGGGAAAAAAGGGCCGTAAGGTACGTACTCGAATTTTTCCAGATTCGCTGTTTTCTTAGAAATTTCTACCCAGCCGCTGCCCGTTTGCCTGGCGCTTGAATCTCCGTTTATAAATCAAAGAATCTTTCTTTCGCCGTCTAAATAGTTGGGAGCGAAAGACCGGAAAATTGCGCGTCACGGTTGTTCGGGATGGGCGCAGTTTTAACGTTTGTTATTTGGTGGTATTAATTAATGATCGTTATTGTCATTAGGATTTCAGTTTTTTTCCTCCAAAAGAATGTCAGTTCGGAGGGCTCCCGGGAAATATTCAGTCAGCGTGAAAGAATTGGAGAGAGGCAATGTTTAGTGGTTAGAATAAATTTTTTTTTGGAGTAAAAATGGATTTTTTTCGGAGTAAAAATGAGATTTTTTTCAACATAAAAATGAATATTTTTCAGAGGAAAAATGAATTTTTTTCAACATAAAAATGGATTTTTTAATGTAAAAATGAGATTTTTTTCAACATAAAAATGAATTTTTTTCAACATAAAAATGAGATTTTTTCAATGTAAAAATGGATTTTTTCAATGTAAAAATGGATTTTTTCAAAGTAAAAATAAGATTTTTTTCAACATAAAAATGAATTTTTCTCAACATAAAAATGAGATTTTTTTCAACATAAAAATGGATTTTTTCAACATAAAAATGGATTTTTTTTTCAATGTAAAAATGAATTTTTTTTCAATGTAGTTTTTTGGGGCTGCTTAGGCACAAGAGGTGCAACAGGCGTAAGCTGTTCTTTTTATGCACGCCTTTTTCTTCTCTTTTATAAATAACTATCCTACCCTGTTAATAGTTTGTTTTAGGGCAAATGCTACAATTATACAAAATTTATACAACAGGAATTTTTGTTTGCTTGGGAAAAAAAAAAAAAATCCAACTTGCAAAACCCAAACCCGCAGATTGGTTCAGTTTTGAGTTCTGGAGTTTCAGTAAAATTTTGGAGGTTTCAAAAAAAAAAAAAATTTTTTTTTTTTTTTTAAATTTCCTTACACAATGCTGTTCTTCTGGGCGTAGATGGAAAGGAAAAAATTCAGCAAATTGGAAATTATCTTCATCGTCCTCTTCTGTTTGGTGGTGGCCGTGGCCTGTGTCCTCATCGGGATTTTAGCGACGCGAGAAACCGTAACTGAGAGCAGCCGTAAGTGCCGATTTCTGCCGCCCAATCAGGAGAAAAGCTGGAATTTTTGGCTCTGTTTGATAAAATTAAATTAGATATACGTATGAAATTGCAATATATAAAAATATAGCTACGTGTTATATTAAAATATATGCTAAATTTTAGATCTGTTTGATAAAATTGAATTACATATATATATAAAATTGTAATATAAAAATATATCTACAGATTCTATTAAAAACATAACAGAAAATATAACATTAAAGGCAAATTTTATCCCCCCTCGAGCCTCGATTTCCTTCTCCTTCATTTTCTAATTGTCAAAAGAGGAGAATTTCAATTTTTTTTTTTTAAATTTAAAGCGTTACCTAAAAAAAAAAAAAATTAAAAAAAAACATTAAAAACCCGGAGGGAGCCAAAGCCCTGTCGTACAGAGAAAACCCGATAACCGTAAAAACCTGGAATATTTCTACTCTTTTGGTACATCAGAAATTAAAACCCGGAAAAATGAAGTTTTTCCGTCTTAATCTGGAGGATTTTTGGTAAAACAAGCGAGGAGCCGAGGTTTGTTGGAAGCGATGCTTGAGACGTTAAGAAACGACGGGGGAAAATCGTTAAAAATACTCCTCCTACTCCTCCTCTACTACTACTAGTAGTAGAGATTAACCCCTTTATTTCTATACCTCACAGAATTTTCCCCAAACTGCCCGAGCGTGACGATAGCTGAGCGGATCGACTGCATCCCGGACCAAGTCGCCACCAAGGTCTGAAAACTTGAGAAAAATAAGAAAAAAAAAAAAATTTAGATTTTTGTAGCCTAATGCCTATGGGATAAGTAATTCCCTTTTAATAACAAAATAAATTGCATTTTTTTTATACCAGAGCAGGGGGTTTTTTTAACCCTTTTTTTCTTTTTCAACCGGCAAACCGCCTTGAATATTTTTCGGAATTTGGAAATCTTTCCATTTTGCTGAAGTGGTCTTTTTTTTTTTTTTTTAAATTTTTTCTTTTTTTCTTTTTTCTTTTTTCTTTTTTCCTTTTTCCTTTTTCCTTTTTCCTTTTTTCTTTTTTCTTTTTTCTTTTTTCTTTCCTTTTTTTTCTTTATTTTTCTTTATTTTTCTTTTTTTTTGGGGGTGTGCGTGTGACGTTGGATATTAATGTTTCTAACGACGTATTAAACCAAAAATCAGCAGGTGGTTTTTTTTTTTTTTTTAAGCTGTAATAGATATTGCAATGGTTGCCAAAGGAAATGGAATCTCTTGAATTTCGGTCACGGAAATTCAGAATTCAGAAAACGAGGTGAATTATTTCAATTTGCCAGCAAAAAAACCTCCCCCCCCCATTAGAATGTAATAAAATAACATTTAATATAATTTGGCCGGTAAAAACCGTCATTAAAGGTCAAACTGATGGCAGCGTCCTCTTTTGCGTGGGAGACGGCACTTTAATTAATTAATTAATAAATTAGTACCTTGGAGCCAGCTCATGCCGTACCGAGGGACTGACGTCGACTATTAAACTTATAAAAATTTACGTTATAACTTAATATTAGTATTAAATATTTGAGAATAGAAGCGGAGGAGCAGCACGGCCATCGCGAATCGCGGGGAATCTCGCTGCGGTGGCGTCGCCAATTGATTAATTAATTAATCAATTAATGAAAGTCCCACATTTTGCATCACCCCTAAGATTTAATTTAATTTAATTTATTTAAAAAAAAAAAAATTAAGATATGGGGTGGAACGGAGCAGGCCTGCAAAGCGAACGAGCTGAAAATTCTATTTCCTTCAGGCAGAGTTGATTTTGCAGAATTATTGAATTTATTTCAATAATAATAATGAGTTGATTTTGCAGAATTATTGAATTTATTTCAATAATAATAATAACAATGAGTTGATTTTGCAGAATTATTGAATTTGTTTCAATAATAATAATAAATTTTGCAGAATTATTGAATTTATTTCAATAATAATAATAATAGTTGATTTTGCAGAATAATTTATTTCAATAATAATTTAGTAGTAGTAGCAGCAGCAACAGTAGTAGTAGTAGCAGCAGCAGCAACAAAAAAACCCTACAATAATACGGAATTTAATAATAATGATGAATACTAATGCTGAAATAATACGGAAAAGTCGATTTGCTGCTGCCTTTTTCACAATTGGATTTCAGCCGAAGGCTCGCTGGGAAAAAAAAATTACAATTAATTTAAACTAGGCGTAAGCTCGTTTAGCCGAGAGAAAGCCGTGCAAAAAATTCCTTAAAAAAAGCCGGAAAAAAAATCGAGCGAGTAGAACTGGAATTACCGAAAATATTTATTTATCATTAACCACGCAGAGGACGGAGGCGAGTGGGGAGTTGTTAACGACTCGCTGCCAAACGAGGGCAAAGTCGAAAGGGGGAACGAGAGAAACGATTCCTCGCGGCGATTTTCCCCATAAATCGGTTGATTTCCGCGCGTTTGTGTAAAACGACGCCCCCCCGCCCCCGGGATTTTTGGGGGGGGGGGGGGCAGAGTTCAGGGGTTACCACTTATGATGTCATAAACCCCGCTGCCTTATCTGGAATTAGCCCAGATTTGGTCGCCGGGTGGGGTTTATGGCGAATGGTTATCTGGCTTTATCCGATTGCGCCCATCAAATTTCGGGCGGGGGGCCCGGGCCCCTCCCTTGGCGCCGGGCAGGAAAGGCGCAGGCTCCCAAATTCGGACGGCGTAAAGGTTTTGTCTATATACATACGCGTGCGTACATTGCAGCATACCACGGCGTAGTATAATGGACGTATACATTATAGGGTAATATAGCATGGTGTAGCGTAATGGCCGTATACATTATAGGGTAATATAGCACAGCGTAGTATAATGGACGTATACATTATAGGGTAATATAGCATTGCGTAGCGTAAGGTATGTATACATTATAGGATAATATAGCACAGCGTAGTATAATGTATGTATGTATACATTATAGGATAATATAGCACAGCATAGCCTAAATTATGTATACATTATAGGATAATATAGCATAGCATAGCATAATGTATGCATATATTATAGTACAATATAGCATAGCATAATGGCTGTATAAATTATAGTCTAATATAGCATAGCATAATGTAATATAATGTATGTATACATTATAGCATAGCATAATATAATGTATGTATACATTATAGGATAATATAGCAGAGCATAATATATAATGTATGTATACATTATCGTATAATATAGTATAGCATAGCATAGCATAATGGGTGTATACATTATAGTCTAATATAGCATAGCATAATGTAATATAATGTATGTATACATTATAGCATAGCATAATATAATGTATGTATACATTATAGGATAATATAGCATAGCATAGCATAATGTATGCATATATTATAGTACAATATAGCATAGCATAATGTATGTATACATTATAGTCTAATATAGCATAGCATAATGTAATATAATGTATGTATACATTATAGCATAGCATAATATAATGTATTATATTTATAGGATAATATAGCATAGCATAGCATAATGTATGCATATATTATAGTACAATATAGCATAGCATAATGTATGTATACATTATAGTCTAATATAGCATAGCATAATGTATATATTGTATGTATACATTATAGCATAGCATAATATATGTATGTATGCATAGTATAATATAGCATAGCATAAAATAATGTATGTATACATTATAGTATAGCACAGTATAGTATAATATAAACATATGTATACATTATAGTATCATATAGCATAGCATAGCATAATATAATGCATGTATATATTATAGTATAATATAGCATAGCATAATGTAATGTATGCATATTTATAGTATAATATAGTATAGCATAGCATAATATAATGTATGTATACATTATTAGTATAGCATAGCATAGTATAATGTATGTATATATTATAGTGTATATAGCATAGCATAGCCGAATATAATGTATGTATACAGTCTAGTATAATATAGCATAGCACAGCGTAATATATGTCTGTATACATTTTTAGTATAGCATAGCGTAATATATATACATACCTATATATAAAACATGTTTTATGTTCTCTATTCAATTCTGAATTTTTATTATTTTATTTGATTCTTAATTTTTATTATTATTTTATTCTATTATTATTATTCTAGTTGTCTTATTTTATTCTAGTCCTAATTTTTATTATTTTATTCTATTCTTATTCTTATTCTATTCTTATTATTTTATTCCATTCTTAATTTTTATTATTTTATTCTTATTATTATTATTATTTACTTATTCTATTCTATTCTTATTTTTTTTATTTTATCCTATTCTTAATTTTTATTATTTTATTCTATTCTTTTATTCTTCTATCCTTCTTATTTGATTCTTAATTTTTATTATTTTATTCTATTATTATTATTCTATTCTTATTTTATTCGATTCTTAATTTTTATTATTCTATTATTATTCTTAATTTTTAGTTGGTGGTTGTTGTTGTTTGTTGTTGTTGTTGTTGTTTGTTGTTGTTGTTGTTGTTGTTATTATTATTATTATTATTATTATTATTATTATTATAGTCCATTCTGAGTGTGTATTATTTCTCTTGCCATTGCTTTGTTGGAAGCAGAACCTCTGCGCCCTCCGCGGGTGCTGCTGGAGCCCCCAGGGTGACACCCAGGTGCCCTGGTGCTTCTTCTCCTCCCAGCACGGGTACAGAGTGGAGGGGGAGGTGGCACCACGCCGGTAGGGTAAGCTGGCTGCACGCAGGTCAGGGCAATCACATCGATTTGTTATTTTATTTTATTATTTTATTT